>NC_088421.1:3812867-4008643 GCF_034236695.1 Oncorhynchus nerka
TGACTGTAACTGTGTTTCTGGCAACAATTTAATTATGCTTTTTTGCAGACGTTTACTGATACCGGTTATATTCAACGGGTGTTACGGTTGTAAAATTAATCAATTAATCTGTTCTTTGGCACACTCAGATGAGAGTGCTCTGAAATCGGAGTAGATAGCCAGAGTGAATTAACAATGTTCATTGAGAACGCACAATGACTATACCGCTTAGCTAAGCCTGATGTATTAATAGCCAACTAAATTTGTGTTTGGTAGCTAGCTAACATAATGGTACATACTGCTGCAATGATATGCTACGCGTTTCGTAAGGATAGCGTAGCAAAGAAACTTAACTTATTTGTCATAATTAGTTATAGCACTGAAATTGTATCCGCTCTCGTCTCACTTCGGACACCATATTTTCTGCCATTTTCTTAAAATGTTATGAGGCCACGCCTGTTGTCTGAAGAATTGCATTATGGGCCCTGAAAGCACGGAAATAATGTCCACTGCTTGAAAACTTCGTATTTTAGCTAATCTGGCATACTAACTATATCCATACTATGACCAGTAAACATACTATATACTATATACACTTATATACATACTATATACACTATATACTATATACACTTACATCACAAGTAGTATGGTTAGATGTATGTAGCTACTGATTTTGTGTAGTTATTTCTAGGCTATTGTAATCAACTTTGATATACCATTTGACAACAACAATATGTCATTTGAAACCGAAAGGTGTATCATCAAATACCATTTCTACAAAAGCCAGTCTTTTCTTTCTCTGTCATTACTGTATTCCCATACCTCATACTGAAAATTGAATTTATGTTTTTTTTTAAATGTATTAAACCCTAAGTTTTCTTTTGACTGCATTCTGGAAAAGGTCAATAATTAAACTTCATGTGTTATTGAAACATGTGCTCTTAGAGAATGAAACAGAAGTTTACAGACCTGTGTCTCAAGTTCAATTCCTTATATATCCTAAATCAAATATAGACACAGACTATTTCTCAATTAGCCTAACATTAGAATGGATTTCCAAGTCTTCCAATTGTATTCTAAGGATATAACAAACACAAACATTTTTCAACAATAACCGCTGTTGTTAGACCTGCACTGTAGCATTGCTTTTGGCTGATACTACTGCTTTAGATGTGGATGCATGTGGCATTCCGGAAACTTTGAAAAGAATATGTTTAGTTGTGCGTGTTGTTCATACGAATACCTGCCCTCTGTGGCTAGAATGGTCCCACCTGATCTTGCCTGTCTTCATTCGTTGAGCACATGTATTTCCATTGTTAGAGTGGTCACTCAGCTCTCTTGTCAATATAAAAAGTAATCTTTGCTTTAGGGGATGTGTATGAGTGGGCTCGTCTTTAAATGACACGCCTAGTTCCTGTTGAAATTCTAAAGTTGATTGGCTACGCTCTTGTGGTGGATTCCACTGACGCATTCCGTTTGGAACAATAAATAGAGCGAACAAGGCTCCTTTCCAGTTCACAAGTCTGCGAAGACGCATGAAGAAGTTCTTGCTTCAACAGTGATTGAACGGAACTCATCTGCCTTCGTCCGCATCATAGAACATTCCTGGTTGTTGACATAGTACTTACTTGAACTGTAATAGCAAAATAGTCGAATAAACTCTATTTTTGTACCGTTCATTTGGATATTAAAGAAAATCTGCCAAAATGGAGTCTCCAGATCGCCAGAACTATCACCACGATTGCAGAAGCTGCCATCAACCGAATGATCAATTTGGAGATGTTTGCCTCCTACACCTACACTTCAATGGTAAGGTGTCTACCAAGATGACCGTTTTGTTTTACCTGTTTATTATTTCCTGGCCTAAATTCCACTTTTTATTATGACTTTTCTAGATAATTAACTCCGTTAAGTACACATTTGAGTTATACTTGGCTTGGCATATTTGTAGGTATTTCAAATGAAGCCGAGAATCTATCCTGTTTTGGACCAGAGCGCGTAACAACTCCTTGACAGGTTAATTGGCAGGTTACCAAATAGACTACAGACTAGATTTATTCATGCCTATATAATAAAAAGTTTAGTTGCCACAACGAACACAATGCCCAGTCATGTTTGGCATGTTCTTTTTTTTTTCTAACCACAGTTTTATGTTTTATCCACCCAGGCTTTCTATTTCTCCCGTGACGATGTGGCTCTGCCTGGTTTCGCGCATTTCTTCAAGGAGAACAGCGACGAGGGCAGGAGCACGCCGACAAGCTACTCTCCTTCCAGAACAAAGAGGTGGACGCATTTTACTCCAGGACATCAAGGTGAAACTTTGAGCATAGGAAACACATTTTAGATCGTAGATAAATGTTTTTACTCCATGGAGGAAAGTGTCTCCAGCGTTAAGTTGATCTGAGATCCTGTAGTCCTGAACATACTGCCTCTAACCACTGAACTGAAACTGTGAGGGATGTAACTCTGTTCACTTTATCCTAACCTCAATGTCTGCTAGTAGTCTAGTCCAACACTTCTGTGTTCACTCTGTCCTGTGTAGAAGCCAGAACGTGATGAGTGGGGCAATGGGCTGGAGGCAATGCAGTGTGCTCTGCAGCTGGAGAAGAATGTGAACCAGGCCCTGCT
Organism: Oncorhynchus nerka; assembly: GCF_034236695.1. NCBI lineage: Eukaryota > Metazoa > Chordata > Actinopteri > Salmoniformes > Salmonidae > Oncorhynchus > Oncorhynchus nerka. The sequence goes on from NC_088421.1 coordinate 3,815,478, forward strand.
GGACCTGCACAAGATTGCCTCTGACAAGGTTGACCCCATGTAAGTTATGGTTAAACCACATGTATGTATCACATAAAATACAGGTACTGTCCCAGGAGACCTGTGTGACCTCCTGCTTTTCAAGTACACGATAGTCCAGATGCATACTAATGCATAAGGGGCGGCAGGTTGCCTCGCGGTTAGAGCGTTGCTATGTAACCAAAGGTTGCTGGATTGAATCATCTAGCTGACGAGCTAAAATTCTGTTCTGCCCCTGAACAAGGCAGTTAACCCACTGTTCCACGTTAGGATGTTCTTGTAAATTTGTTTTAACTGACTTGCTTAGTTATATCTGCAAACCTCATTATCTTGTGTGTTACTGTATCTGCAATGGTCTGTAGTCATTCTCTTGTCTGACCTGTGTTTTCCCTCTTTAGCTGTGTGACTTTCTGGAGACCCATTACCTGAATGAGCAGGTGGAGGCCATTAAGAAGCTGGAGACCACATCACCAACCTCACCAAGATGGATGCTGTCAAAAACAAGATGGCAGAGTACCTGTTTGACAAGCACACCCTGGGAGGCCAGAGCTAAACCACTTCCATCCCCAGGCTATGTTCTCAGCCTCAGACCAGGACTCCTGGTTCTTTGATAGATCCTACTTGCTTTACATTTATAGGGAGGGGAGTGTTAAACTGGTGCAGTGCAACACAGCTATAACATTGAGGTGTTTCTGTTGACAACACTACTGTATTTTGGAGGCAAGGCATCTTGTAAAACAATAAAAAAGATCACAAATGTTTTTGTTGCTTATTTCTAAGTGTTGACCTGTAGTAATGATTCAGTCTATTCAGGTTCTTTGCTCTGTCTTACTGAGCATCTTCATACCAGTGATAAATACGGACAATTGTAGACCTACTAGTGGCTGAGGGTCATAACAATAGAAGTTTAATAACGGATGTTACGTCTGACCAGAGGGTGTCCTTTACCGCATCTTGTAGTAGTGCCATGTCAATGAAGGACCCAACTGTCAACTCTAGGTCCATAGGAGTGAAATGGTTACCTACAATTGATGTAGACCTTCCTCTGCATATCCCAAGTTTATAGAAATGGCCCACAGGTTAATCAAACCCTTGCGTCAATCAAAATCCGCTAGCCAGCTGTTATGGCACATTTCTCTAATAATGGGAAGTTGGGCTCTTACTGACACACTCCATCTTCACTCATTTTGTTAATTTCAGTTGGTAATGCACATAGTTCCCCTACAGCAAATTATGAACTGACTACTCAAAGGAGTGAATCTACAAGCATCTCGTTCATTAAGGGGCTTATTTGAGCTGTCACATGGTTACACGCTACTGTTAAGTTACCAAAATTACTGCTGTCTAACCTTTTGGTAATTAACAGGCAAGTGTAACTTTAATACTTTACACTGAGAAATATTGCTTCAAGATATAGTAAAGGAGTTTCTAGTGGGTAGACCATCTTGGTTAAAAGGGGAAAATGGTCTTAATGAGAACTGTCAAATCAGCAATGGCATTTTTTGCAATTTCTCTTTTCAACTTTATTCTTTTACAACAAAATTTATTGACATGGTAAAATAATTGAGTACATTTAATAAAATATGGTGATAGTGTTAACTAGTTGGTTCATATTTAGAGGTAATGTTTTGCCTTTGTCATTCTATTTGAAAGCGTATTTTACCTGTGCCAAGGCCACAAAGAGGGCCAGAGATTTTGATAATCTGACACTCCCAAAAAAGGCCACTAGATGGCATCTGATTAAATAGCATATTCCTTAATTGACCAATATTGGTATTAGTTATGGATCCCATTTAGCTGTTTTCAAGGCAGCATTTACTCTAAATTGGGTCCAGCAAAATAAAGGCAGTTCGATACATTACAAAACAGATTTCAGGCCTCTACCACACAAAATCCATTGTGTCTATATTGCATATGTTATAGTGTCTGTGCCGATGTGTCTCTTCTCAGTCCCTGCTGTCCCATAAGTTGTATTTTTATCTGTTTTTAAAGTCTTATTTTACTGCTTGCATGAGCTACTTGATGTGGAATAGTAGACATGTCATGGCTCTATGTGGGACTGTGCACCTCCCATAGTCTGTTCTGGATGTGGGGACTGTGAAGAGACCTGGTGGCATGTCTTGTGGGGTATGCATTGGTGTCTGAGTTGTGTGCTAGTAGTTTAAATTGACAGCTCGGTGCATTCAACATGTCAATACTTCTCACAAATACAAGTAGTGATGAAGTAAATCTCTCTACTTTGAGCCATGAGAGATTGACATGCATAATATTGTTAGCTCTCTGTGTACATTTCTGGGCCAATTGTAATTTTCCTAAGTCCTTTTTTGTGGCACCTGACCACACGACTGGACAGTAGTCCAGGTGCGAAAAACAGGGCCTGTAGAACCTACCTTGATAGTGTTAAGGCAGAGCAGTGCTTTATTATGGACAGACCTATCCCCATCTTAGCTACCGTTGTATCAATATGTTTTGACCATGACAAAGTTTAGTCTCAACTTGTTACATTTCCACATTATTCATTACAAGATTTAGTTGAGGTTTAGGGTTTAGTGCACATATGTCAGAGTCAAGGCCCGCGGGCCACATCCGGCCCGGCAAGAAGGTTTTACGGCCCCTGGGATGATCTTGATTTATTATTAGAACCGGCCCGCAGCAAGCCGGCAGCCCGCAGATCTTTTACACTTCCAATACTACATTTCCCACAATGCAAGGTGACGCACGGTTAGTAGGCTGCTTCATTTCAATATTTATTGGCACAGCAGTCGCCAGCATCACAGTAAAATTAACTTTCAGATACCCATCAAAAATGGCAAAACGGAAGGTGGATACTGAGAACCGGGGTTTCAAACAAGGTGGGAGTCGGAGTATATGTTCACGAAGGTAGCTGGAAAACCTGTGTGTCTTCTGTGTGGAGAAAGTGTGGCGGTACTGAAAGAGTATAATCTGGAGACGACATTATGAAACGAAACACGCGGGACAAAAACAAGAATATGGACATGGAACAAAGGCTACAAAGGCAGAGGAATTAAAACGAGGCCTCAAATCTCGACAGGCTCTGTTCAAAAAGCCAAATCATTAAGAGCCAGGCTGCTGTCAAGGCCAGTTTTATTTTGGCAGAAGAGATCGCTAAATCAGCCCGGCCATTTACGGAGGGGGATTTCATCAAAAACTGCATGATTAAAGTTTGTGACGAAGTTTGCCCAGAAAAAAGGCAACTCTTTTAAATGTGAGTCTGAGCAGAAACACCATTGCCGAGAGAGTAGACCAGTTGTCCATCAATCTAAAGAGCAGCTTGTGAAAAAAGGGAAAAAGATTTTATTGCATATTCCTTGGCTGTGGATGAGAGCACCGACATTTCTGACATTGCCCAGTTGTCAATTTCATCCGCGGAGTGGACTCCAACCTAAGCGTGACAGAGGAGTTTTGGCTTTACGTCCTATGCATGGCACAACTACGGGCATGATTTGTATGAAGAGGTGTCAAGATGTGTAAATGAGATGGAGCTGCCTTGGGAAAACTCGTGGGTTTGACAACCGACGGAGCACCTGCGATGTGTGGACACAGGAGCGGACTGGTGGCGAAGATACGGGAAAAGATGCAAGAGGAAAACGCGACAGGTGAGCTGACAGCTTATCATTTGTATCATACACCAGGAAGCGTTGTGCGGTAAGCCCCTTGAAAATGGAGCATGTAATGAGCATCATCACGCGCACAGTTAACTTTATCAGAGCCAAAGGTTTGAATCACCGCCAGTTCAAGGCATTTCTGACGGAGTTAGCAGACATGGTGATTTGCCTTATCACACAGAGGTGCGATGGCTAAGCCAGGGAAAGGTGCTTCAAAGATGTTTCGAGCTTCGTGAGGAGATTTGTCTGTTCTTGGACAGCAAAGGGAAAGACACAACACAACTCCGAGACGAAATGTTTCTGTGTGAAATGGCTTTTCTGTGTGACATTACGAGTCATCTGAATGCAATAAACTTGCAGCTGCAGGAGTCGGGATCGTGTCATCTCTGATATGTACAGTACAGTGAAGGCATTTAAAACCAAACTGACTCTGTGGGAGACGCAGATGCGGAAAGAAAATTTGAGCCACTTTCCCAGCTGCCAGACCATGAAGAGAAGCTCTCTACCAGTGCGTTCCCGAGCACACAGTTGGCTGATAAAATAGGTATGCTTGCCGCTGACTTTCGGCGCCCGATTTGCTGACTTTGAAGCACAAAAAAGCAGGTTGGAACTGCTCGGTAACCCATTTGCTGTTGACGTGGAAAGCTCACCACCAAACCTCCAAATGGAGTTGATTGACCTCCAATGCAATGATGCACTGAGGGCAAAATATGCGGCAGTGGGTGCTGCGGAGTTCGCCCGTTTCCTCCCCGGCACAATGCCCCAGCTGCGCATCCAGGCTGCTCAAACGTTGTCTATGTTTGGCAGCACATACCTGTGTGAACAACTGTTTTCTTTGATGAACCTGAACAAAACATCACACAGAAGTCGACTTACTGCTGAACACCTCCACTCAATTCTGAGGATTTCTTCAGCTCAGAGCCTTACCCGAACATTGATGAACTTGTGGAAAAGATGGGACACCACCAAGTATCACCCTCAACCTCAAACAAGTGAACATTACTGTGCAATCACATATTTAGAGTTTTTACTCAGTTCAAGTTTAAAAGTTAAAATTTAATATTTGTTTTCACTGCATGTTACTTCTCCTTAAACAAAGTGTTGTTTTTGATTAATAGATTTTTGCACTTTATTTTTGTATTTCAATCCAATTATATTTTAAAAATATTTCAGTTAGTGGATGATAGAAAATTGCTATTATTGTTTTCTTTGAAGTAAATTTGGCCCACTTTTTGCTAAAATAGAAAATATATCTAGTCTACTGATGGTGCCTTGAATACCGGTTTCTTTCATTTAATGTTCATGTTATGGGGATATTTATATAAAGGAAATTTGTCTTTGTGTCTGTTGAAAATTAAAGATTACTGACAGAGCCATGAGAAAATATTGCTTTATTTATCTGATCATATTGTAATATATTTGTTAGGTTTTCAGTAGGTTCAATTAGGTTCACGCACTAGACTATATCGTCATTTAAAAAATTTCAATGAACATTCGGAACAGTCCGGCCCTCGTCTTGTAGCTGATTTTTTTATTTGGCCCTCCGTCCATTTGACTTTGACACCCCTGGTTTAGTGTTTTAGTTCATCAACATACATGAACACACAGGCTTCACTCAATGCCAGTGGCAAGTCATTAGTAAGATTGAAAAAGTAAGGGACCTAGACAGCTGCTCTGGGAATGCCTGACTCTACCTAGATTATGTTGGAGGCTTCCATTAAAAGAACACCCTCTGTGTTCTGTTAGACCAGATCCAGATCCACAATATAGCAGGGGACGTAAAGCCATAACACATACACTTTTTCCAGCAGCAGATTATGATCAATATTGTGAAAAGCTGAAGTGTTTTTATTTTATGTTTCTGTATTTTTAATCTTTATTTAACTAGGCAAGTCAGTTAAGAACAAATTCTTATTGACAATGACGGACTACCCGACGACGATGTGCCAATGGTGTGCGCCGGCCTGGACTCCCAATCATGGTTGGATGTAATACAGCCTGGACTTGAATCAGGGACTGTAGTGACACCTATTGTACTGAGATGCAGTGCCTTAGACTGCTGCGCCACTCGGGAACCCTAACAAAACATCTCCACAATCTTTTAATTATCAATTTCTCTCAGCCAATCATCAGTAATTTGTGTAAGTGCGTACATGTTTGAAGTGCCCTTCCCTGTAAGCGTACTGAAAATATGTTGTTAAATTAATTGACTGAAATAGCATTGTATCTGGTCAATCACCATTTTTTTCAAAGTTTACTGACGGTTGGTAACAGCCTGATTGGTCAGCTATTTGAGCCAATAAAGGGTGCTTTGCTATTCTTGGGTAATGGAATGACTTTTGCTTCCCTTCAGGGCTGAGGGTGCACGCTTTCCTGTAGGCTTAGGTTGAAGAGAGGGCAAAGGGAGTTGCAATATCGTCCGATCCGCTGTCAGCCTCAGTCATTTTCCATCCAAGTTGTCAGACCCAGGTGGCTTGTCATTGATGACAGACCATTTTTCACCTCTTCCACACTCACTTTATGGAATTCAAAATAACAATGCTTGTCTTTTATAATTCGGTCAGTTATGCACGGATGTGTAAGTTCAGAATTAGTTGTTGGCATGTCATACCCAAGTTTTTCCAATCTTGCCAATGAAAAAAAGCATTAATGTAATTGGCAATATCAGTGGGTTTTGTGGTGAATGAGCCATCTGATTCAATGAATGATGGAGCCTGAGTTTGTCTTTTTTTTTGTCCAACATTTCATTTAAGGTACTTCAAAGCTTTTTGCTATCATTTTTCATATAATTTATCTTTGTTTCATAGTACATTTTCTCCTTCTCCTTTTTGTTCACTTTAGTCACATGATTTTGAAATTATTGTACAGTATGTTTGCCAGTCAGCTGTGCAGCCAGGCTTATTTGCCATTCCCTTTGCCTCATCCTTCTCAACCATACCATTTTCCTCCTCATCAATCCATGGGGATTTAACCATTTTTTTTTGCAGTCATATTCTTAATGGCTGCATGCTTATTAATAACTGGAATAAGTCATTTCATAAATGCGTCAAGTGCAGCATCTGGTTGCTCCTCATTACACACCACAGAACAGCAAATATTCTTTACATCTTCAACATAGGAATCACTACCTTTGCGACCCTAAGCTGTCAGTTTTGACTGAGACTGTAAAAGCATGCTTTAAACCATGTACATTTGTTGATTGCTAGGCGTACAAATACCATTATTTCTTGGTATACAGTATTTGAAACAAGGTCTTGTTTGGCTTCAACTGGACTAGATTGTGAACAACTCTTGGCAGAATCGTTGCTTTACTACCGTGAAGGTGATCAGCACAATATTGTTTGAACTGCAGCACCAAACGATTCGTTCTCGAGTTTGTTCAGCAGAGGCTGTTTATGTTTTGGTTCTACAAAGCTGTGACCATCATAACATTCAATAATCAATTAATTGCATTCAATATAGTTTTCTTCTCTATGCTGCCTGCAGAATGATCTATTTGCCTATGCCCATATGACAGACAGTTGTTGGTCGGAGCGCATCACCAAAGGATCGCATATTATTTGTGCTGGATAATTCATTGCGGCCAGCAGGTCAAACTAATATCTTAAATGAGTCACTCAGAAAAAAAAATCATGAGTTCAGAAGCCTTGAGTCAGTAAAAAGTTGTTCAAAAATAATGATTTGTTCTTGAACTGCACCTCATTAGCCAGAGGTGACACCGCAGGTTCCAAGGTGGTGTGGCAAAATGTGTATGTGTCTTTTCTGGGGCCTAGAGTGTTTCCTGATCTCATGACCTGGTCAGGTATGGGTCCAGGGTCCTCTTCGAGGCCATGACAAAATATTATTGTTTTAGATAGCTTCCCTTTTCATCTGTGCTATCACTACAGGACTGGGGTTTTCTTGTCAGGTTATGTGGATTGGAAACACTCCTGACCTAAAGGTGGATCAAACTCTTTCAAACTACCACAAACCTTTCTTTACTCATTCTAAATCTGATACCAAAACAGACAGAGACAACAACTTCAATGAGAACATACTCTGTAGTTTAATGAACTACTATAGCAGGGATGAGTGTTATGCAAAGAAAAGAAACAATGTCTTTAAGTATATATTTCCCTCTATGCACAATGTTAAGCAATGGACAGACAGGTTTAAATTTTATGACATAAAACCTATTATTTTTCATCTGATTACAGTGCTCTTCTAAAATGATTCTTTCTAGAAGATTTATGTAAGGCAGAGTTACAATTAAGACAGTAGACCTTGTAATAACTTTTGAATGCTCAAGTCATGAAAGCCGAACCTATTGTTGTCCTGGTCTCCATCTGGTCCACCAGAGGTTTGTTCCAGTGGGGCTCACTATAGAACTGATTGCCTGTAAATCCATATATACATTCATTAAATCCTTCTTTCAACATTTTCATTGAAAATAATATCCCTTTCATGAGGCAGATTTGATTGAATATCATTCATTTTTATTCCACTCCTATTCTAACCAAACTTGCTTTACCAGTTCATGTCAGTAGGTGTCACTATGCACAAACTAGTGGAAAAAAGACTGATGCCATGAGATCTGCCTGTCTCTGTGTATGTGAAAGTTCAGGTTGTGTAGCTAGAATCCATCAATTCATTCTTTCTGCATTAGCCATCCATGTGTTATGGGTGAACAAATGTGTTTTTTAGGTTTTATTTTAAAGACAGTGAAATTTGCACCACAAACATTTATAAATAACCACCAGAATTGAAAATAAAATAATATGCCAACAAACATTACTGGACTAACAAACTGGCTAACAAACCTGTTCAAGAACTTCAGTATCCCTTGGCTTTGGGTAGCAGCATGAGATCGTTTCATCTTTATCCTGTGCCAAACACATTTATTCAGTGAGTCTATTGATAAAAGTCACCTTGTCCGAGAGAGATTTACATGTTTATCAAAACCTCACGCCAAGATAAGCCTATACGAAACACAGCCCTTATTTGAAGTGTTTCTAAAATCCTCTATGGGAAAGATGATTGGTGGAAAAATGATCGGAACCATCACCCTGTTTGACGGCTAGGTTTTATAGGTATTATGACACCTCTACTATTAACACATAGAAAGAGTCAGTGAAGCTAGTTGTCTCGCTTCGGTTCGCTGACATGCATTGAAACATGGCTTTATTTTGCAAAATATTTATGAATTAACAGACTTGTCTTCAAATCATTTTCAATATCACATGTAGTAACCAAAAAGTGTTAAACAAATCAAAATATATTTGAGATTTGAGATTCTTCAAAGTAGCCATGCTTTGCCTTGATGACAACTTTGCACACTCTTGGCATTCTCTCAACCAGCTTCACCTGGAAGCCCAACCACCTTCACCCCCCCATTGTGCCTAAGCCCTACGACCATGCATCAGAACTACCTGGCCTGAAGACTCCCCAGTCCACCTGCTGTTGTTCTGCCTGCAGCTATGGAACCCTGACCTGTTCACCAGACATGCTACCTTATCCCGGGACCTGTCGTTTCATTTCTCCTCTGTCTCCATCGACCTCTCAACCTTTGAATGCTCAGCTATGAAAAGCCAACTGACATTTACTCCTGAAGTACTGACCTGTTGCATCCTCTATAACCACTGTGATTATTATTTGACCCTGCTGGTCACCTATGAACGTCTGAACATCTCGAAGAACGATCTGGCCTTAATGGTCATATACAGTGCATTCAGAAAGTATTCAGACCCATTCACTTTTTCCACATTTTGTGACGTTAAAGCCTTGTTCTAAAACTGATTTATATATTTTTCCCCCTCATCAGTCTACAGACAATACCCCATAATGACACAGCAAAAACAGGCTTTCAGACATTTTTTAAAATCTCTATTATGAAAAAAAATCTGTAAATGTCACATTTACATAAGTATTCAGACCCTTTACTCAGAACTTTGTTGAAGAATTTGACTTTTTAATAAACAAAGGTTTTTTTTAAATAAAAAAATAACAGACCGAGATGAAGCCGTCAAGGCGAGATCTTTTACTTTGCCCAAAATCTTTCCGCCTGAGATAATCCCGCTTTATTTTCTAATTACTTGAGGATTTTGATTGAATAGAAGTTTCGTAATTTTTAAGCTTTTACAAATGTACTGATATATGTGGATGCACGTGGCATTTCGGAAACTTTTAGTGTTGCTCACACTCGTACCTGCCCTCTCATTAGCTAGAATGGTCCCCACCTGTTCCTGTCTTCAATCATTGAGCACATGCATTTCCATTGTGGTCACTCGGCTCTCTTGTCAATATAATACATTATCTTTGCTTCAGTGTATGAGTGGGATAGTCATTTTATATATATATATATATATATATATATATATATATATATATATATATATATATTTATTTATTTATTAATTATTATGAGCACAACGATACAAAAAAATATACAAAGAAGAGTACATAAACCTAACAGACAGGGGCATTACATATCAAGATTCCTTTTCAATTAGTTAAACACTTTTTATTTAATGTTTTTACTTCACCTTTATTTAACCAGGTGGGCCAGTTGAGAACAAGTTCTCATTTACAATTGTGACCTGGCCAAGATAAAGCAAAGCAGTGCGACACAAACAATAACACAGAGTTACACATGGAATAAACAAACGTGCAGTCAATAACGCAATATAATATATATATATATATATATATATATATATATATATATATATACAGTGTGTGCAAAATGAGGTAAGATTAGGAGGTAGGGCAATACATTGGCCATAGTGGCGAGAAGTGATTACAATTTAGCAATAAAACACTGGGTGATAGATGTGCAGAAGAAGAAGAAGTAGAGATACTGGGGCAAAGGAGCAAAAAAATAAGTAACAATATGGGGATGAGGTAGTTGGATGGGCTACTTACAAATGGGCTATGTACAGGTTCAATGATCTGTGACCTGCTCTGACAGTTGGTGTTTAAAGATAGTGAGGGAGATATGAGTCTCTTATATTGCTTTTTGTTTTTACATTTACTGGATCTTTTCAAAATAATATTTAAATTATATCTTAAATAATGTGAAGAGGGGCTTGTTCTTTGCCCACTCCATTTTAAGGATAAAGAATCTTCCATGAAAGATAAACAAATGAACAATGAAAGTTAAATCAGGGTCCATATCATTTGGATCAAAATAAAACGTAATATCAGAGTCTCTCAGATTAACATTAATAGTCTCTCCAACGATGTGATTAGCAAGAATTCATGAGAACACACAATGTTACATTCACTCCCTGAGGAATGGGATCGTCATCAAATGATCCGCATAGTTCCTGTTGAAATTCTAAAGGTGATTGGCTACGCTTTGTGAGGGTGGATTTCACTGATGCATTCGGTTTGGAACAATAAATAGAGCGAACAAGACTCCTTCCAGTTCACAAGTCTGAGAAAGACGCATGAAGAAGTTCTTGGTTAACAGTGATTGAACGGAACTCCTCTGCCTTCGTCCCACATTATAGAAATATTCCGGACTGATAACATAACACTTAGTTGAACTATAATAGCAAGAAACTCGAATAAACCCTATTTTTTCTTTTTGTACGGTTCATTTAGATATTAAAGATAATCTGCCAAATGGAGTCTCAGATCCGCCAGTAAACTATCACCACGACATGGCTGCCATCAACCGGATGATCAATTTGGAGATGTTTGCCTCCTACACCTACACTTCAATGGTAAGGAGTCTACCAAGATGACCGTTAGTTGATCTACCTGTTTATTATTATGCCTGCGCCTAAATTCCAATAACCTCAACTCCGTTAAGTACATATTTGAGTTATACTTGGCTTGGCTATTAATTGCCTCCAGGTAGGTATAACATCCAAATGAAGCCGAATCTATCCTACCTTGGACAGAGCGCGTAACAACTCCATGACAGACTACAGACTAGACTTATTCATGCCTATATCATCAAGAAACTTAGTTGCCACAACATGAACAGAATGCCGAGTCATGTTTGGCATTTTTTTTTTCTTCTAACTACATTGTTTTGTGTTTATCCACCCAGGCTTTCTATTTCTCCGTGACGATGTGGCTCTGCCTGAGGAGCTGAGAGCACGCGGACAAGCTACTCTCCTTCAGAACAAGAGAGGTGGACGCATTTTACTCCAGGACATCAAGGTGAGCCCTTGAGCATAGGAAACACATTTTTAGATTGTAGACTGATAGAAAATGTTTTACTCCATGGAGGAAAGTGTCTCAGTGTTAAATTGATCTAGAGAACCTGGAATAGTCCTAAACATATCTGCCTCTAACCACTGAACTGAGTGAGGGGTGTAATTCTGTTCACATTATCCTTACCTTAATATCTGCTGGTAGTCCTGAACACGTCTGTGTTCACTCTGTCCTGTGTAGAAGCCAGAACGTGATGAGTGGGCATGGGGCTGGAGGCCATGCAGTGTGCTCTGCAGCTGGAGAAGAATGTGAACCAGGCCCTGCTGGACCTGCACAAGATTGCCTCTGACAAGGTTGACCCCCATGTAAGTTATGGTGGAACTGCACATCACATGTATGTATCACATAGAATACAGGTACTGTCCCAGGAGATGATAACTAATGACACAGGATTGTGTGACCTGCTGCTTTGCAACTACACGATAGTCCAGATGCATACTATGCACACAATGCAGCTAATTTTTCCCCCTTCTGGATGACCAGGTGGCGACCGCATCTCTGCATGTCTGGCAGACATATCAGTGTGGATGACGGATCACCACCTCAAGCTGAACCTCGGCAAGACGGAGCTGCTCTTCCTCCCGGGAAGGACTGCCCGTTCCATGATATCGCCACGGTTGACAACTCCATTGTGTCCTCCTCCCAGAGCGCTAGAACCTTGGCGTGATCCTTCTGGACAACACCCTGTCGTTCTCAACTAACATCAAGGCGGTGGCCCGTTCTTGTAGGTTCATGCTCTACAACATCCCAGAGTACGCCCCTGCCTCACACAGGAAGCGGCGCAGGTCCTAATCCAGGCACTTGTCATCTCCGTCTGGATTACTGCAACTCGCTGTTGGCTGGGCTCCCTGCCTGTGCCATTAAACCCTACAACTCATCCAGGAACGCCGCAGCCGTCTGGTGTTCAACCTTCCCAAGTTCTCTCACGTCACCCTCGCTCCTTCGCTCTCTCCACTGGCTTCCAGTTGAAGCTCGCATCCGCTACAAGACCATGGTGCTTGCCAACGGAGCTGTGAGGGGAACGGCACCTCAGTACCTCCAGGCTCTGATCAGGCCCTACACCCAAACAAGGGCACTGCGTTCATCCACCTCTGGCCTGCTCGCCTCCCTACCACTGAGGAAGTACAGTTCCCGCGCAGCCCAGTCAAAACTGTTCGCTGCTCTGGCCCCCAATGGTGGAACAAACTCCCTCACGACGCCAGGACAGCGGAGTCAATCACCACCTTCCGGAGACACCTGAAACCCCACCTCTTTCAGGAATACCTAGGATAGGATAAAGTAATCCTTCTCCCCCCCCTTGAAAGATTTAGATGCACTATTGTAAAGTGGCTGTTCCACTGGATGTCTTAAGGTGAACGCACCAATTTGTAAGTCGCTCTGGATAAGAGCGTCTGCTAAATGACTTAAATGTAAATGTAAATGTAATGCATAAGGGGCGGCAGGTTGCCTAGCGGTTAGAGCGTTGGTCCAGTAACCAAAAGGTTGCTGGATCGAATCCTCTAGCTGACAAGCTAAAAATCTGTTCTGCCCCTTAACAAGGTAGTTAACCCACTGTTCCATGTTAGGATGTTCTTGTAAATAATTGGTTTTAACTGACTTGCCTAGTTATATCTGCACGTATTCCATTACCACCAGGCTCTTGTGTGTTACTGTATCTACAATGGTCTGTAATCATTCTCTTGTCTGACCTGTGTTTTCCCTCTTTAGCTGTGTGACTTCCTGGAGACCCATTACCTGAATGAGCAGGTGGAGGCCATTAAGAAGCTGGGAGACCACATCACCAACCTCACCAAGATGGATGCTGTCAAAAACAAGATGGCAGAGTACCTGTTTGACAAGCACACCCTGGGAGGCCAGAGCTAAACCACTTCCATCCCCAGGCTACGTTCTCCAGCCTCAGACCAGGACTCCTGGCTTCTCTGATAGATCCTACTGGCTTTACATTTATAGGGAGGGGAGTGTTAAACTGGTGCAGTGCAACAAAGCTGTAACATTGAGGTGTTTCTGTTGACAACACTATTGTATTTTGGAGGAAAGGCATCTTGTAAAACAATTAAAAAGATCACAAATGTTTTTGATTATTTCTGTGTTGACCTGTAGTAATGATGTGTCAGTCTATTCAGGTTCTTTGCTCTGTCTTACTGAGGATCTTCATACCAGTGATAAATACTGACAATTGTAGACCTACTAGTGGCTGAGGGTCTTAACGTGATGGGGATACATGATCCCCTTTGGGATCACCCCCCATCCCCCCTGAGCTGTAATGTGGCGCAGGGAACGCAAGAAATAATCCTAAAAATATTTAACCTCCACAGAATCGCTTGAAAAATGGCTCAAATTAAAGATAAAGAAGTTATTTATCTACCCAGCAAGTCAGATTTCTAAAATGTTTTACGGCGAAAACATAGCACATATTTATATCCAACCACCACTGCATACATACCTCATTAGCTTAGCCAAGTAGGAAAATATATGCAATCAACAAACGCAGGATTAAAAGAAAAATCATTTCACTAACCTTTTGAAATCTTCATCAGATGACAGTAATATAACATGTTACACAGTACATTCATTTTTTTCAATAATATGCAATATATATCCATAAATCTCTGTTTACAATTATGCATCGTTCAAAAAATGCTACTGCAATGTCAGGAGAAATAAAATAGCTCCGGCAGATAACGTCAGCTAACAAGGAATACACATCATAAACTTTGACTAAATATGCATGTTTTACATATGTATGGCAAGATAAACTTCTTCTAAATGCAATCGCTATGTTACAATTATTTTTAACGTTACATTTGGCGTTCACTAGGCTATAATAGAGAGTCGGCGCTCCCATTTAGCATACTGACTCCTCTATCTTGGAGTCGACAGAAACCCAAAATGAAGACATAAATATTCCCTTACCATGGCTGTTCTTCCTTCAGAAGACCTGGAAGGGTTAATACTCACCAAGTTAGCGTTCAGTTTTCAAGTCTGTGTCTTTCCGTTCTCAAACTAGACACTTTTCGGTCGAAATGTATGCAAATTTCAAGTGGATGCGCACCAAAACGTCGAAGTAAACTTGTCAAACTATGTTTATAATTAAGCCTTAACATGTTATAAAGGTCTACAGCAATCGTGAGGGCGAACAGAGAAACACACGTTGTTCAGTCCATCCTGAGGGAAAGAGAGAGAAATTTCCCAGCTCCCATTGGTGAAACTTTTTTTTTGCGTCACCGGGACGTTTGGGCACGCTGAACGTCTCGTGAGCGTGCGATTCTCACAGTTACACGCCTCATCGAAAGCAGGCTTCACGCTGAAGACGTAGAAACGGTTTCCATGGTTATAACTGCTTGGGAAGTGTGTATACGATGACGTTGAAGTGGTGGCAACTTTTTTCATTACAAGAGAGACTTTGGGAGAATGCATGCCCTGAGACTTCTGCTTTACATAGAGACAAAATTTAAACGGTTTTATAAGCTTTAGAGTGTTTCCTATTCGATAATAATTTTTATATGCATATATTAGCAACTTTTGACAAAAATTTATCATGGTTTATATGGGTGCCGAATTCCTCCAGAAGGGGCAGTATTCAGGGCTAGCCCCAACAGGTTTTAACAATAGAAGTTTAATAAAGCATGTTACGTCTGACCACAGAGGGTGTCCTTTACCGCATCTTGTAGTAGTGCCATGTCAATGAAGGACCCAACTGTCAACTCTAGGTCCATAGGAGTGAAATGAGTAACTACAGTTGCTGTAGACCTTCACTCTGCGTATATCCCAAGTTTATAAAATGGCCCACAAGTCAATCAAACCCTTGCGTCCTGCTGGGTAAATCCGTTAGCCAGCTGTTATGGTGTCGTTATCTAATAACAATAGGCTCTTACTGACACACAGAATCTTCACTAATTTTGTTAATTTCAGTTGGTAATGCACACTGGTTCCCCTACAGCAAACTCTGAACTGAATACTCAATAGTAAATCTACAAGCCTCTCGTTCACCATACGGGGCTTATTGGAGCTGTCACATGGTTGCAAAGATACTGATAATTTACCAAATTTACTGAAGTCTACCATTTTGGTAATTAACAGGCAAGTTAACAGGCAAGCGTAACTTTAATACTTTACACTGAGAATATATTGCTACATATTTTGGTGTCCAACTAGTAACTGAGTTTCTAGTGGGTAGACCATTTGGTTAAAGGGGAAAATGGCCTAATGAGAACAGTGTCAAATCAACAATGGCATTTTTGAAAACTGCAACTATTCTCTTTTCACAACTGCCACCAACATTTACAACCAAGAAGTATTGACATGGTAAAATAATTGAGTACATTTAAATAAAATATGGTGATGGTGTTCACTGAGTTGGTTTATATTTAGGGTAATGTTTTGCAGCTAAGTCATTCTATTTCAAAATCTAATTTACCTGTGCCAAGGCCACACCGAGGGCCAGAGATTTGTGATAACCTGACACTCCCAAAAAAGCCACTAATGGCACCTGATTAAATAGCATATTCCTTAATTGACCAACATTGGTATTAGTTATGGATCCCATTTAGCTGTTGTCAAGGCAGCATTTACTCTAAATGGGGTCCAGTAAAATAAAGGCAGTTCTATACATTACAAAACAGATTTCACACCACATTAACATTTACATTTTACATTTAAGTCATTTAGCAGACGCTCTTATCCAGAGCGACTAACAAATTGGTGCATTCACCTTATGACATCCAGTGGAGCAGCCACTTTACAATAGTGCATCTAAATCTTTTAAGGGGGTGAGAAGGATTACTTTATCCTATCCTAGGTATTCCTAAGGGTTTACCCTCAGGCCACTACCACACAAAATCCATGTGTGTGTGTCTATATTGCATATGTTATCGTGTCTGTGCCGATGTGTCTCTTCTCAGTCCCTGCTGTCCCATAAGTTGTATTTTTATCTGTTTTTAAAGTCTTATTTTACTGCTTGCATGATCTACTTGATGTGGAATAGTAGACATGTCATGGCTCTATATGGTATTGTGCACCTCCCATAGTCTGTTCTGGATGTGGGGACTGTGAAGAGACCTGGTGGCATGTCTTGTGGGGTATACATTGGTGTCTCAGTTGTGTGCTAGTAGTTTAAACTGACAGCTCGGTGAATTCAACATGTCAATACTTCTCACAAATACAAGTAGGGATGAAGTAAATCTCTCCTCTACTTTGAGCCATGAGAGATTGACATGCATAATATTGTTAGCTCTCTGTGTACATTTAAGGGTGAGCCGTGCAGGCCAGTTCTGGGCCAATTGTAATTTTCCTAAGTCCTTTTTTGTGGCACCTGACCACACGACTGGACAGTAGTCCAGGTGCGACAAACAAGGGCCTGTAGAACCTACCTTGTTGATAGTGTTAAGAAGGCAGAGCAGTGCTTTATTATGGACAGATCTATCCCCATCTTAGCTAGTGTTGTATCAATATGTTTTTACCATTTCAGAAGTTTATTCTCAACTTGTTACATTTCCACATTATCCATTACAAGATTTATTTGAGGTTCAGGGTTTAGTGTTTTTATTTTATGTCCCAAATACAATGCCTTTAGTTTTTGAAATTCATGTATTTAGGACTAACTATTGAGTGAAAACCCAAGGGGTTTGGTGGTGATTTTCTAAACTGTTAGTTAGACCTACAGTTTAAAGTAATATTGAAAAATATTGTTACTTGAGTTGTGATTGGGGTACATTGGCCAAATGATCAGGAAAGTTTTTGGTGTATTTCCCCTCCAACATTCATCAGAAACAACCATATTACAGCTATTTGTTTAAAATGCCTTAGTAAGTTACATAGTATGTTACTACTGTTCTCTCCTTCTTCCCTTTTTGTCCTAGACTCAGGACGTTTTCGCCCTCATCACCGCTCAAGTCTGTTTCCACAGTCATGAGACCTAGTCTCCTTCCACCATTGTCACGGTGATAGTGGGGTACTCCATAGACACCAATGTGATAGCGGTCTGCATAGTCCTTGACATCCATTGAAACAGAACCATTGAGGGAGTGAACATCTTGCGTCTTCTTCCGTCTCTGTTTGGGTCTCCAGAATGCTGAGTCACAATGACAAGGCAGAAATACAGCCAGGGCAGAGCCTGAGTCAGTCCATACTGTAGTACAACCAACGGGAGGTTATGACAGGAGAAAGAGTGGGAAGGAGGGAGAGAAATAGGAATAGAGGGGGAGGGGGAAAGAGTACAGACTAAAAACGCTGTGTCACCCTTCAGAAGAGTTCTGTAACATTTAATCATTTATAGTATTACTATCACTTCTGTTTATAACTTTAACTTAAGAACATTCTTAGTTAGTACGATTAATTTGTAATGCTAAGAGATGGATAAAAATGTACAGGGTGGGTACCTGGAGGAAAAAAGGGGAGGGTCATGCTTTTTCAATTTCAGTCAAGAGGAGGGTTTACTATTTTTTTAATCTAGTGCAGGGGAGGGTCATGTCATTTGAAATTCTCTGCTGGGCGTGAAATATGAAGTGTGCCTATATGTTATTTAGCGTGGTCTCAATCAAATGATTCATAGCCTATAGGCTGCAGGCTACGAAGTGCATCCTCAGAGAAGCACAGAGCAAAGTTATATTTCTAAGATAGCTGCTGGGATAGCGTAAATAAAACTAGACTGCTTTACACACTGCAACGGATATTCCAACCCTGAGGCCTGCTCTGCCCTTGCTGATCAAAACCTTCTTTTTTGGGGGCAAAGGTTAACAAAATGGGAGAAAGCAAGTATTTTGTAGTTGAATTCATCATTGTCCAGTATATAAGAATTTATCACTATGTTACCAAAAATGTTCCAGACTATTATTCTTTCCCTTCAATAAAATGCATTCAAAACTACTTTATGCACATTTCTGCTAATTTCTTAGGCAATACAAGTGCTATCTCTTGCAAAAATGTGTTAACATATACACAGTTCCTTTAGCAACAATATTAATAATAACCTCTACTTTAGTAAAGAAAACAATTATGACAGCTATGTTGTAATAAAACAGTGGTGTCCACTGAATAATTGCAGTCTTTCTGCATTGTGAAGAGGGAAAATATAGATATTCACAAAGTTTGTGATGCATGACAGGTTGTTTCTTAATGCAAAATATATTTGGTATTTAAAATTGAATTAAGCTGCTTTATTTTAGGGGTTTAGTGAAGGCAGGGCATTTTACCCTTAGGACTACGGGAGTATACAGAATGTTAAGAATACACAAGAGTTAAGTATATTTAAAACCAAATTCTTTTAGACATTTACTCAAGTGGGATTTTACTGGGTGAGTTTCACTTTTACTTGAGTCATTTTCTATTACGGTATCTCTACCTTTACTAATATTCTGCCTAGTTTTTAAACCTCCATTCTAGCATACATGACACACACATCTTTCTATACGCTTTTCTTTGGCTTTCTAATCAAAGTATATGATTGAATGTTTCTTTAAGCCTGCAGCTTCTTACTTGAAAAGAGACATGTAATCAGACCAAAACATGATAAAAATAAATGTCACTGACAGACAGCTAATGAAACACTAGCCTCATGAGCAGGCAAATGGACAGTTACAGTAGGCTAGTAGGCAGGCCAGGCTAGTCAAACTAACATTGGCTAGCTTTAAAAAAAAAGTCTAAATGGTGAACGGAGTTACCTCTTCATGGGACAATTTGTATTGCATGCTGCACTTTTCAAGTGCACTCAAAAACAGATGTTTATCTTATTTCTGTCTTTGGGAGTTCATCAAACACATACAGAAAACAGTTTGAGTTTTCAGACCTCACCTGAGGCTGTGTTTACATCCTAGATAGAAGCAGTGTTAAACTATACTATTATGAGAAAATGTGCAAGAATTGAAGGTGCCAACAAATGTTATAGTTATTATAAGAATGTTTAACTGTCATATACAAAAAAATCTGCTCCCCCCTCGATAATTTTTTCAGCTTCCACCCACAACCTATAGTTGCATATTTGAATTAATACTTGAGAGAGTAGCCCCCATTCACATTCTATTCCATATTCTGAGCCATAGGCCTATCCAAGCCTTTACACTTAATGTAGTTGGTCCAAAGTTGGCATCATGACACTCACTTTAATTGGATTGATCATGTATTTCTATCCCAGTTCACTTTCACTACAACAAAGTAATCAGCCTCTCTGTTTTCAGCTAGACTAACACACTACTTGTTTAATTTGATTCATTATAGAATCTTCAGCTTATTAGGACTGGACATGATTTCCTTTACAACCATGTGTGTGTGTGTGTGTATACTTTTTAATAAATTGATACTGCAATTAAATTGTGTAATCAAGTCAGCAGTTAATTGAGTATTAGACATTAGACATTTTGTGACATATTCTGGTCTAGTGGTAATGCTGCTGACTCTGGACCACACATGGCCCTTTGCTGCATGGATTCAAACCCTGTCTACACTTTCATATCTGTATTCCTCTACCTTTCTGTCACACCCCTCTCATTCATAACTTGATATCTCAATAAAGAAAGAGAAAATACTAATATCATTTCGAGACCATGTACTACCCAAACATGATGAAGGGAACATAAATAGAATAATGGGTTTTGACATTGGTGGGGACTTTCTGAACTGTTATAGTTAGACAAACAGTTTAAAGTAATACAGAAAAATATTGGTATTTGCGTTCCGATTGACTAAATTGACAACATTTTCAGGAAAGTTGTTGTATTTTCCCTTCAATTCACCAGAAACAACCATTCACAGCTATTTGTTTAAAAATGCCTTAGTAAGTTACACAGTACATGTAAGGTGCATATAGTATATAGTACATATCGTATATGTTCCTGCTGTTTCTCTCCTTCTTCCCTTTTTCCTTTCTTCAAATCTGGTATCAACCGGTCTTCGCCCATTCATCACCCCTCATGTCTGTTTCTGCAGTCACAAGTGGCGCCTCCGTCCACCATTGTCACTGATAACAGAACAGAACTACCTCGAGATGGTGGATAAATGAAGATAGTTCACACCGGCCGTTTACACTGTCTGCTTAAGGAGGTGGCTCCTTAAGGAGACAACAATGCAATAGTGGTCTGCTTAGTTAACTGACTTCCATTGGGGGAAAAGAAGGAGTGGGCTGTCTTGCTTCCTCTTCCATCTCTGCTTGAGACTCCAGAATGCTGTGTCACAATGACAAGGCAGAAATACAGCCAGGCAAGAGCCTGAGTCAGTCCATATTGTAGTAGAACCAACATGAGGTTATGACAGGAATAAGAAGTGGCGCAAATTTCACTGGGGACAGGGGGGACATGCATTTTTGTCCCCTCCCCAGTTTTATCATTGGAATGTGATACAAAACGAGGCAACGGTGTGCTTTTGGACCGTGCGGATCTCACCGAGCAGTCGGGGAAGGCTGTTTGCAGTGTTTATTCAACCCATCCAAAATATTCATATATATATGTCCCCCCCACAACTAAAACCAATGTTGCGCCCCTGGTAAAAATAGTGGGAGGGAGCAATAGGGAGAGAGGGGAGGGGGGAAAGATTACAGACTAAAAACACTGTTTAACCCTTCAGAACTTCAATAGAAATAGTTATGTAATGGTTAACCATTGACAGTATAACTTACTGTTTATAACTTTGTGCGGCTGGTCACATGATGGACCCGGTCATGACTTTAACAACTTAACACAGGTTCTCGGGGTTGAACATTACAGAAGAGATTTACATAGAGAAATTAAGACAATTATTTGACTATTTCAATTTTAATCCTGTTTGCTCTTCTGCTAAAATATGGTCACTTAGAACAACCTGGAAGAGTAGACGTAACATAGTGAAAGTATATTCGGGAATACTCCAATTAGTATGATATGTTTTGTATGGTATGTATTTATTTGTGGATGTCCATCATCAAATTGGTATTATAATAAACGAATGGTAATTCGTACACTATGTTACAAATCGCCATTTTTATAATATGTTACGATTTGCTAAACATATGATATGTTACGAATTCCAATTTTAGCTCAGTGGCTAGGTGCTAACATTAGCTAGGTGGCTAAAGTTAGTTAGGCTAGGGGTTAAGGGTTAAGGTTACTTTAGGGCTAAGATAAGGTTAGGAGTTAGGTTAAAGGGTGAACCTAGATAGTAGCTATGACAAACTGATAGATAGAGCCTGTTTTGGCTTACATTTGAGAAAAAAGGGGGCCCTGTTCTAAAACAATTGGAGTAGAGGCACTACCTTACATACTAGGCCAGGAAAGATCAGGGGCTGGGTGGCTGCTGGGGGGAGGAGCTTCCCCATCCATGTAATGTTATTCAATGTGATCTAAAAGGCAAAACTGATCCTAACCCGGCACTCTTGTTCTGAGAGGTTTGATGCAAACTGCCCATAACATGCTGTATACTACATACTTAATGAGTACATACTGCATACTATATATATATATATACTATTAGTTCACAGGGCTCCCGAATGGCGCAGCGGTCTAAGGCACTGCATCTCAGTGCAAACAGCGTCACTATAGTACTGCTGTAATTGAGGTATGATTGGGCCCAGTGTCGTCCGGGTGTTGCTGGAGTAGGCCGTCATTGAAAATAAGAATTTGTTCTTAAATGACTTGCCTAGTTAAATAAAGGTTACATTTGAATATACTGTAAAAGAACTGTAAACCTTTAGTTGAGCGTACTAGCGCTTCGACTGTCTACCGGAAGCTGATGCTGTTGCTATGCAACCTCTTGTTAGCTTGTTAGCATAACTAATTACTAGCTAGACATCATACGGTTTCGGATGTGTCTGTAAATTCAATCTGGAGTGCCAGACTACGCTCTGGGCCTTCTTAAATTCAGAGCGTTGTCAGATTGTCCGTTCGTACATTCAGAGCCCACACTGGACGCTCTGGCCGAGCAGTAGGGATCTGATCCAGGCGTTCTGACCTCACAACGCTGGTTAGGCTGTTTTCATGTCATCCAAGCATTGTTGCAACAATTGCTTTTAATTGAATTGCACTCTAAGATAACCAGAGTGAATTAACAGCACCCAAAGCTAACTGGTTAACTTTGGCTAGCTTGCTAGCTACTTCCAGACACAAATGAGAGAACTCTCACTCTGCCCATTTTACTCGCCCTAGTAGAGCTGGTTAGGCTGTTTTCATGTCATCCAGAGCATTGGTGACTGTAACTGTGGTGCTGGCAACAATTGAATTACTCTTTTAATTGAATTGCTCTGCAATCGGAGTAGATAGCCAGAGTGAATTAACAATGTCCATTGAGAACGCACAATGACTATTCCACTTAGTTAAGCCTGATGTCTTAATAGCCAACTAAATGTATGTTAGGTAGCTAGCTAACATAACGGTACATACTACTGCAATGATATGCTATGCGGTTCATAAGGATAGCGTAGCTAAAGAATTGTAACGTAACTTATTTGAAAATTCCTCACATCGCTGAACATTTTCTTAACATTTGTCATAATTAGTTAAAGCAATGAAATTGTATCGGCTCTCGCCTGACTTCGGCTGCATATTTTCCTTCATTTTCTTAAAATCTGAAAATGTTTTGTGGATATGCCCGTTTTCTGAAGAATTGCATTGTGGGCCCTGAAAGCACGGAAATAATGTCCACTGCTTGTATACTTTGTATTTTGGCTAATTTAGTATGACATCCGGGAACTTTTGGCATACTAACTATATCCATACTATGACCAATAACCATACTACATACTCCACTTACATCACAAATAGTATGGTTAGTGCGGTTAGTATGAGTTATCGAACACAGCTCTAGTTCTAATGAATACCAATGACGTTTCAACTACATGGCTGTATTGAGCAATAACCAGCACCCTGAAAGCACCCTGTCAACAGTTGTGGAAGATCAGGTCATGTGAACTGAAGTTGTTAGGAAGGTTACTTTATTACTGTCGTCTTTGATTTTCATTGGCTGTGAAAAGTTTTCCACTTCACAGTTTTAGCTTAATAACCTATGTATGGTTAGATGTATGTAGCTACTGATTTTGTGTAGTTATTTCTAGGCTAATGTAATCAACTGACATACCATTTGTCAACCTCAATATGTTATTTGAAACCGAAAGGTGCATCTTCAAATACCATTTCTACAAAAGCCAGCCTTTCTTTCTCTGTCCACTACTATATTCCCATACCTCATATTGAAAATTGAGCTGATATAAAAAGTGTGATAAACCATACAGTTTTTCTTTTGGCTCTATTCTGGAAAAGGTAAACAATTAAGCTAGGTATGCTATTGAAACATATGCTCTTAGAGAATGAAACAGAAGTTTACAGAACTGCGTCTCAAAGTTCAATTCCTTTTATATCCTAAATCAAACGTAGACGTAGACTATTTCTAAATTAGCCTAATATTAGAATTCTTTCTATTTTCTTCTAAGGATATAACACACACACATTTTTCAACAATAACCGCTTTAGTTAGACCTGCAATGTAGCATTGCTTTTGGCTGATACTACTGCTTTAGTTGTTTCCAATAGAATGTTTCTTTGTAATAAACAAAGTAAAAAAATATATATAACAGTCCGAGATGAAGGGGTCAAGGCTAGAGCATTTACTCTGCCCAAAATCTTTCGGTCAAATTACTTTAGGATTATGATCGAATAGAAGTTTCGTAACGTTTAAGCTTTTACAAATGTACTGATATATGTGGATGCATGTGTTATTCCGGAAACTTTGAGAAAAATGAAGTATATTTGTGCGTGGTGTTCACACACGTACCTGCCCTCTCATTGGCTGGAATGGTCCCACCTGATCTTGCCTGTCTTCATTCGTTGAGCACATGTATTTCCATTGATAGAGTGGTCACTCGGCTCTCTTGTCAATATAATAAATAATCTTTGCTCTGGTCATGTGTATGAGTGGGCTCGTCTTTAAATGACCCGCCTAGTTCCTGTTGAAATTCTAAAGGTGATTGGCTACGCTTTGTGAGGGTGGATTTCACTGACGCATACCGTTTGGAACAATAAATAGAGCGAACAAGGCTCCTTCCAGTTCACAAGTCTGAGAAGTCGCATGAAGAAGTTCTTGCTTCAACAGTGATTGAACGGAACTCATCTGCCTTCGTCCCGCATCATAGAACATTCTGGGTTGTTGACATAGCACTTACTTGAACTGTAATAGCAAAATAGTCGAAGAAACTCTATTTTTGTACCGTTCATTTAGATATTAAAGAAAATCTGCCGAAATGGAGTCTCAGATACGCCAGAACTATCACCACGACTGCGAAGCTGCTATCAACCGGATGATCAACTTGGAGATGTTTGCCTCCTACACCTACACTTCAATGGTAAGGAGTTTACCAAGGTGACCGTGTTTTGTTTTACTTGTCTTTATTTTTTCCTGGGCCTAAATGTCGTTTTTCACATTTTTATTCTGTTGGCCTAGATAATTAATAGCCAAGAAATTCAGTGAAGTGCAATTTAGACTTGGCAAGGCTATTAAGACCCTTTTTTTCAAATGAAGTTGGGAATCTCTTTGACAGAGCGCGTAACAACTCTTGACAGGTTAATCGGTAGGTTACCAAGTAGAACGGACTAGACTAGATTGATTCATGCCTTTGTCAAAGGTTTTAGTTGCCACAACAAGAACAGAATGCTGTCACGTTTGGCATTTTTTTCTTCTAACTACAACGTTTTGTTTGTCACCCAGGCTTTCTATTTCTCCCGTGACGATGTGGCTCTGCCTGGCTTCTCGCATTTCTTCAAGGAGAACAGCAACGAGGAGCGGGAGCACGCCGACAAGCTACTCTCCTTCCAGAACAAGAGAGGTGGACGCATTTTACTCCAGGACATCAAGGTGAGCGCCTGAGCATCAAACACATTTAGATTGTAGACTGATGAATGTCTTTACCACTTGTAGGACAGTTTCTCCATGGAGTAAGTTGATGGAGAGAACCTGGAGTGCTAAACATACTGCCTCTAACCACTGAACTGAAAGTGTGAGGGGTGTTAACTATGTTCACTTTATCCTAACCTTAACATCTGCTAGTAGTCCTCAACACTTCTGTGTTCACTCTGTCCTGTGTAGAAGCCAGAACGTGATGAGTGGGGCAATGGGCTGGAGGCCATGCAGTGTGCTCTGCAGCTGGAGAAGAATGTGAACCAGGCCCTGCTGGACCTGCACAAGATTGCCTCTGACAAGGTTGACCCCCATGTAAGTTATGGTGGAACCGCACATCACATGTATGTATCACATAAATACAGGTACTGTCCCAGGAGATGATCAGGTTGTTGTAGCTGTGATAACTAATGACACGGGATTGTTTGACCTGCTTCTTCACATGCGCACAATAGTCCAGATGCACACAATGCAGCTAATGCATAAGGGGTGGCAGGTTGTGTAGTTAGAGCTTTGGGCCAGTAACAAAGGTTGCTGGGTTGAATCCCAGAGCTGACAAGGTAAAAAGGTGTTCTGCCCCTGAACAAGGCAGTTAACCTATTGTTCCACATTAGGATGCCATTGTAAATAGGTTTTTGTTAAACGGACTTGTCTAGTTAATAAATAGACACCACATTCTCTACACTTATGCCATTACCACCAGGCTCTTGTGTGTTACTGGAGTTAGTTACAATAGTCTGTATTCATTCTCTTGTCTGACCTGTGTTTTCCCTCTTTAGCTGTGTGACTTCCTGGAGACCCATTACCTGAATGAGCAGGTGGAGGCCATTAAGAAGCTGGGTGACCACATCACCAACCTCACCAAGATGGATGTTGTCAAAAACAAGATGGCAGAGTACCTGTTTGACAAGCACACCCTGGGAGGCCAGAGCTAAACCAATTCCAACACTGCTGTGACATTGATGTTTCTGTTCACAACACTACTGTATTGGAGGCAAGGCTTCTTGTAAAACGATAAAAAAATATCACATAAGTTTGTTGCTGTTTTCTAAGTGTTGACCTGTAGTAATGGATGTTGTATCAGTCTATTGAGGTGCTGAGAAGTGGTCTGTGGTCACCACCTGCAGAACCACTCCTTTATTGGGGGTGTCTTGCTAATTGCCGATAATTTCCACCTATTGTCTTTTCAATTTGCACAACAGCATGTGAAATTTGTCAATCAGTGGTGCTTCCTAATTGGACAGTTTGATTTCACAGAAGTGTGATTGACTTGGAGTTACACTGTTGTTTAAGTGTTCCCTTTATTCTTTTGAGCAGTGTATATAAAATAATGGGTTTTGACATTGGTGGTGACTTTCTGAACTGTTATACTTAGACCAACAATTTAAAGTAATACAGAAAAATATTGCTATTTGAGTTCTGATTGACTAAATTGATATTTTCTAGAAATGTGTTGTATTTTCCCTTAATTTCACCAAAAACAACCATTCACAGCTATTTGTTTTAAAATGCCTTAGTAAGTTACAAAGTATATGTAAATTGCATAGTGTTTGTTCCTGCTGTTCTCTCCTTTCCTTTTCTTCAAATCTGGTATCAGTCGGTCTTCGCCCATTCATCACCCCTCATGTCTGTTTCTGCAGTCACAAAACTCCGCCTCCTTCCACCATTGTCACTGAGAACAGAACTACCTCGAGACCAACGATGGTTGATAAATGAAGAGTTAACTCAGGACGTTTACCACTGTCTGATTTAGGAGGTGGCTCCTTAAGCAGACATCAATGCGATTCCTATGGGGGGGGTGGAGGTGGAGTGGGCTGTCTCGCTTCCTCTTCCTTCTCTGCTTGAGACTCCAGAATGCTGAGTCGCAATGACAAGGCAGAAATACAGCCAGGGCAGAGCCTGAGTCATTCCATACTGTAGTAGAATCAACAGGAGGTTATGACAGGAATAAGCAGGGGTTCTAATTTACCTGGTAATTTCACTGGTGACATGTATTTTTGTCCCCTCCCCAGTTTTATCATTGGAATGTGATACAAAACGAGGCAACGGTGTGCTTTAGAACCATG
Source organism: Oncorhynchus nerka (assembly GCF_034236695.1). Taxonomy (NCBI): domain Eukaryota; kingdom Metazoa; phylum Chordata; class Actinopteri; order Salmoniformes; family Salmonidae; genus Oncorhynchus; species Oncorhynchus nerka. The sequence continues at coordinate 3,843,238 of NC_088421.1, forward strand.
CGGATGCCTCAGAGCAGTCGGGTAGGCTGTTTGCTGTGTTTATTCGACCCAAAAAATATATAAATATATATGTCCCCTCCACATCTAAAACCAATGTTGCGCCCCTGGTAAAAATAGTGGGAGGGAGCAATTGGGAGAGAGGGGAAGGGGGAAAGAGTACAGACTAAAAACACTGTCACCCTTCAGAACTTAAATAGAAAGAGTTATGTAATGGTTAATCATTTACAGTATTACTTACTGTTTATAACTTTGTGCAGCTGGTCACATGATGGACCCTGTCATGACTTTAACAACATAACACAGGTTCTCAGTTTTGAACATTACAGAAAAAATGAAGACAATTCTATGTCATTTTCATTTTTAATGCTATGTTTGCCCTTCTGCTAAAATATGGTCACTTAGAACAATCTGGACTCAGGGGTAGACGTAACATAGTAAAAGTACATTCAGGATACTGCCATTAGTATGATATGTTTTGTATGGTATGTATTAATTTGTGGATGTCCATCATCCTTTTCATATTATATTTTACTAATTGCAATTTTTACAATATGTTACTATTTGCTAAACATATGATATCTTACGAATTCCAATTTGTTGAGGCTAACGTTAGCTCGGTGGCTAGGTGCTAGCGTTAGCTAGGTGGCTGAAATTAGCTAGGCTAGGGGTTAAGGATTAAGGTTAGGTCTAAGGTTAAGGTTAGGAGTTAGGTTAAAGGGCAACCTTTGTGATGCTAGACGTTCGCGATCACCCTAAATTATCCTTTAAGCATGACACATCATTTAGTCAACAGGTGATGTCCCTTTTCGCAAAAAAAAAGGAATGCCAAGTATGTCACAGCCCTTTTTGTAACACCAGTTTAAGCATAAGTCTACTGTCACTCCCAACACTCTGAAGAAGCTTTGTCTCATTGCCTCCAAAACTTTGTTTGCACTCATAATGAAAACATTACACTATAAACTGAGGTTCAGTCTAAAACAGTTGATCAAAGTAACAGAAAGCAGGTCACATACTTCAAGGATTATCTATGTTGAAGACCCTTACCCCCATTTGAAGCAGCTTCATAATTGTTCATCAAACACTGCACCTAGATAGTAGCTATGACAAACTGATAGATAGAGCCTGTTTTGGCTTACATTTTAGGAGAAAGGGGGTCCTGTCCTCAAAAAATTGGAGTAGAGGCACTACCTTACATACTAGGCCAGGAAAGATCAGGGGCTGGGTGGCTGCTGGGGGGGAGGAGCTTCCCCATCAATGTAATGTTATTCAATGTGATCTAAAAGGCTAAACTGATCCTAAATCGGCACTCTTACTCTGAGAGGCTTGATGCATACTGCCCCAGAAGACCTAAGTAGTGTTCGATTACCCATTCTAAAATACTGTACACTACATAATATATACTATTAGTTCATAGGGCTCCCGAGTGGCGCAGTGGTCTAGGGCTCCCGAGTGGAGCAGTGGTCTAGGGCTCCCGAGTGACGCAGCGGTCTGAGGCACCGCATCCCAGTGCAAGCGGCATCACTTTAGTACCTGGTTTGAATCCAGGCTGTATCACATCTGGCTGTGATTGGCCCAGCGTCGTCCGGGTTTGGCTGGAGTAGGCCAAATTTGTTCTTAACTGACTTGCCTAGTTAAAAAAAGGTTACATATGAGTATACTGTAAAAGAACTGTAAACTTCTTGTTGAGCTTACTAGTGCTTCGCCTGTCTACCGCAAGCTGATGGTCTTGCTAGCATAACAAATGACTAGCCAGACATCGTACGATTTCGGGTGTGTTTGTAAATTAAATCTGGAGTGGCAGAGCACGCTCTCGGCGTTCGTAAATTCAGAACGCACAATGACTATACCACTTAGCTAATCCTAATGTATTAATAGCCAACTAACTTTACGCTAACATACTGGTACATACTGCTGTAATGATATGCTATGCGGTTCGTAAGGATGGCGTAGCTAAAAAATTGTCAGCCAACATCAGACAACGTGTAACGTAACTTATTGACTTTACACCTCTCAACATTTTCTTAACTCTTGTCATAATTAGTCAAAACAAGTAAATTCATCCACTCTCGTAATAAACAAAGTAACATTTTTTAAACCGATTAAGATGAGGTCGAGGCAAGTGCATTTACTCCACCCACAATCTGTCCGCGTGAGATAAAACCGTTTTGTGTGGAGGTATATAACAGTGTCAAATTACTTGCAGATTTTGATCATATAGATGTTTCGTAATGTTTAAGCTTTAACAAATGTACTAATATATGCGGATGCACGTGGCATTCCGGCAACTTTGAGAAAAATTGTCTAGTTCTGCGTGTTGTTCACACCCGTGCCTTCCCTCTCATTGGCTAGAATGGTTCCACCTGATCTTGCCTGTCTCCAATTGTTGAGCACATGTATTTCCATTGTTAGATGGGTCACTCGGCTCTCTTGTCAATATAATACATATGTTTGCTTTAGGTGATGTGAATGAGTGGGGTCATCATTTATTTATATATATATATATATATTTTTAATGTATTATTATGAACACAACAATACATAATATATACAAAGAAGAGTACATAAACCTAACAGACAGGGGCATTACATATCAATATTCCTTTTCAATTTGTTAAACTTTTTTTTTTAAATTATTTTTACTTCACCTTTATTTAATCAGGTAGGCCAGTTGAGAACAAGTTCTCATTTACAACTGCGACCTGGCCAAGATAAAGCAAAGCAGTGCGACACAAACAATAACACAGAGTTACACATGGAATAAACAAACGTACAGTCAATAACACAATAAAAAAACATCTATATATATAGTGTGTGCAAATGAGGTAAGATTAGGGAGGTAGGGCAATAAATTGGCCGTAGTGGCGAAGTGATTACAATTTAGCAATTGAACACTGGAGTGATAGATGTGCAGAAGATGAATGTGCAAGTAAAGATACTGGGGTGCAAAGGAGCTAAAAAATAAGTAACAATATGGGGATGAGGTAGTTGGATGGGCTACTTACAGATGGGCTTTGATTTGATTTTGATTTGGCTATGTACAGGTGCAATGATATGTGACCTGCTCTGACAGCTGATGTTTAAAGTTAGTGAGGGAGATATGAGTCTCTTTATGGTGAATATAGATTTTTTTGTTTTTACATTTACTGATAATTTCAAAATAATATTTAAATTCTATCTTAAATAATGTGAAGAGGGGTTTGTTCTCTGCCCACTTCATTTCATGGATAAAGAATCTTCCATTAAAGATAAACAAATGAACAATGAAAGTTAAATCAGGGTCCATATCAAAAAGACTGGTTTAACAACAACATTATTTGGATTAAACAATTATTGAACAATGATGGTCAACCATACGATTATCAAGAATTCATGAGAACACACAATGTTACATTCACTCCTGAGGAATGGCATCTTCATCAAATGATCCGCATAGTTCCTGTTGAATTTCTAAAGGTGATTGGCTACGCTCTGTGAGGGTGGATTTCACTGACGCGTAATGTTTGGAACAATAAATAGAGCGAACAAGGCCCCTTCCAGTTCACAAGTCTGAGAAGACGCATGAAGAAGTTCTTGCTTCAACAGTGATTGAACGGAACTCCTCTGCCTTCGTCCCGCATTATAGAACATTCTGGATTGATAACATAACACTTACCTGAACTATAATAGCAAAATAGTCGAATAAACCCTATTTTTGTACCGTTACTTTAGATATTAAAGAAAATCTGCCAAAATGGAGTCTCAGATCCGCCAGAACTATCACCACGATTGCGAAGCTGCCATCAACCGGATGATCAACTTGGAGATGTTTGCGTCCTACACCTACACTTCAATGGTGAGTCTACCAAGATGCCCGTTTTGTTGAGCTACCTGTTATTATGCCTGGGCCTAAATTCCACTTTTCACCTGACTTTTCTGTAGCCAATAACCTCAACTCCGTTAAGTACATATTTGAGTTTTACTTGGCAAGGCTATTAAGACCCTCCAGGTTGGTAAAGCATTCAAGTGAAGCCGGGAATCTATCCTACCTTGGTCAGCGCGCGTAACAACTCCTTGACAGGTTAAATGTCAGGTTACCAAGTAGACTACAGACTGGACCTATTCATGCCTATATCATCAAGTTTAGTTGCCACAACAAGAACATAACGCCCAGTCACGTTCGGCGCTTTTTTCTTCTTTTAACCACACTGTTTTGTTTGTCGACCCAGGCTTTCTATTTCTCCCGTGACGATGTGGCTCTGCCTGGCTTCGCGCATTTCTTCAAGGAGAACAGCGACGAGGAGCGAGAGCACGCCTACAAACTACTCTCTTTCCAGAACAAGAGAGGTGGACGCATTTTACTCCAGGACATCAAGGTGAGCGCCTGAGCATCAAACACATTTAGATTGTAGACTGATTGTCTTTACTCCATGGAGTGTCCAGTGTTCAGTTGATCGAGAGAACCTGGAGTAGTCCTAAACATACTGCCTCTAACCACTGAACTGAAACCGTGTGAGGGATGTAACTCCGTTCACTTTATCCAAACCTTAACGTTTGCTAGTAGTCCCTAACCCTCCTGTGTTCACTCTGGCCTGTGTAGAAGCCAGAACGTGATGAGTGGGGCAATGGGCTGGAGGCCATGCAGTGTGCTCTGCAGCTGGAGAAGAATGTGAACCAGACCCTGTTGGACCTGCACAAGATTGCCTCTGACAAGGTTGACCCCCATGTAAGTTATGGTGGAACCACACCACATGTATGTATCACATAGAATACAGATACTGTCCCAGGAGATGATCAGGTTGTTGTAGCTCTGATAACTAATGACACAGGATTGTATGACCTGCTTCTTCACACGCACACAATAGTCCACAGATTCACACAATGCAGCTAATGCATAAGGGCGGCAGGTTGTCTAGTGGTTAGAGCTTTGGGCCAGTAACAAAGGTTGCTGGGTTGAATCCCAGAGCTGACAAGGTAAAAATCTGTTCTGCCCCTGAACAAGGCAGTTAACCTATTGTTCCACATTAGGATGCCATTGTAAATAAGTGTTTGTTAACGGACTAGTCTAGTTAAAAAATAGACACCTCATTATCTACACTTATGCCATTACCACCAGGCTCTTGTGTGTTACTGTAGTTAGTTACAATAGTCTATTCATTCTCTTGTCTGACCTGTGTTTTCCCTCTTTAGCTGTGTGACTTCCTGGAGACTCATTACCTGAATGAGCAGGTGGAGGCCATTAAGAAGCTGGGTGACCACATCACCAACCTCACCAAGATGGATGCTGTCAAAAACAAGATGGCAGAGTACCTGTTTGACAAGCACACCCTGGGAGGCCAGAGCTAAACCACTTCCATCCCCAGGCTACGGCCTCCAGCCTCAGACCAGGACTCCTGGCTTTGCTTTTTATAGGGATGGGAGTGTTAAACTGGTGAATTGCAACACTGCTGTGACGTTGATGTTTCTGTTCACAACACTACTGTATTTGAGGCAAGGCTTCTTGTAAAACAATAAAAAAATATCACTGAATTTTGTTGCTGTTTTTTAAGTGTTGACCTGTAGTAATGGATGTTGTATCAGTCTATTGAGGTGCTTTGCTCTTTTACTGAGCGTCTTCATACCAGTGATAAATACTGACTATTGTAGACCTACTGACTGAGGGTCATAACAATAGTTTAACATGAGTTTTATAAAGGATGTTACCTCTGACCACAGGGTGTCCTTTACTGTATCTTGTAATAGTGCCATGTCAATAAAGGACCCAGTTGTCAACTCTAATTCCGTAGGAGTGAAATTGTTACCTACAATTGATGTAGTCCTTTACTCTGCATCACAAATTTATTAGACAGCATAGAGGTCAATCAAAACAGTTAGCCTGCTGTTATGCAACATTTCTCTGAAGTTCGGCTCTGACAAATCGTCACTCGTGTTTATTTCAGTTGGTAATGCCCAATAGTTCCACTACAGCAGATTATGAACTGAATACTTAAAAAGGAATGATTCTACAAGCCTCTCGTTCTTAAGGGGCTTTTTGGAGCTGTCATATGGTTGCAACGCTACTGTTACTTTACATAAGTTACTGAACGCTGTCATTGTGGTAATTAACCTGCAAGCCAAACTTTAATACTTGAACTGAAAAATATTGTTTTCAAGCTACATTAAAGGAGTTTCTGGTGGCTAGACCACTTGGTTAAAGGGGAAGATGTTCTAATCAGCAATGGAATTTTCAATTACTCTTCAACTTTATTCTTTATAAAACCAATTATTGACATAGTAAAATTGAGTACATTTGTATGGTATCTTGGTTTATATTGAGGGTAAAGTTTCGCAGCTTTGTCATTCTATTTGAAAAAAGATTTTACACAAAGCCACAGAGGGCCAGATATTTGTAATCTGATGTACCCAAAAAGGCCACTAGATGGCATATTCCTTCATTTCCCAACATTTGTATTTATGGATCCCTATTAGCTGCTGTCAAGGCAGCAGTTACTCTTCATGGGGTCTGGCAAAATAAAGGCAGTTCTATACAATAAAACTAACCTTAAACAGATTTCACAAAACATTAAGGGTTCCCACTCAGGCCACTACTCCACATATCTACTACACAAAATCCATGTGTGTATCTATAGTGAATATGTAATTGTGTTATGGTTTTAAATATGACTTTACTACTTGCATGAGTTACTTGATGTGGAATAGCAGCCATGTCATGGCTCTCTGTAGTACTGTGCACCTCCCATAGTCTGTCCTGGACTTGGGAACTGTGAAGAGACCTGGCGGTATGTCTTGTAGCTCTCTGTGTACATTTAAGGGTGAGCCGTGCAGGCCAGTTCTGGGCCAATTGTAATTTTCCTAAGTCCTTTTTTGTGGCACCTGACCACATGACTGGACAGTAGTCCAGGTGCGACAAAACAAGGGCCTGTAGAACCTACCTTGTTGATAGCGTTGTTAAGAAGGCAGAGCAGTGCTTTATTATGGACAGATCTATCCCCATCTTAGCTAGTGTTGTATCAATATGTTTTTACCATTTCAGAAGTTTATTCTCAACTTGTTACATTTCCACATTATCCATTACAAGATTTAGTTGAGGTTCAGGGTTTAGTGTTTTTATTTCATGTCCCAAATACAATGCCGTTAGTCCTAAATACATGAATTTCAAAAACTTACTTATTTCTTGCCACCCAGTACCCAAGTCCAGGACATACTATGGGAGGTGCATAGTACTACAGAGAGCCATGACTTGGCTGCTATTCCACATCAAGTAACTCATGCAAGCAGTAAAGTCATATTTAAAACCATAAAAACACAATTATATATTCACTGTAGATATCTGGTAGTGGCCTGAGTGGGAACCTTTAATGTTTTGTGAAATCTGTTTAATGTAAGGTTAGTTTTAATGTATAGAACTGCCTTTATTTTGCCAGACCCCATGAAGAGTAACTGCTGCCTTGACAGCAGCTATTAGGGATCCATAAATACAAATGTTGGGAAATTAAGGAATATGCTATTTAATCAGATGCCATCTAGTGGCCTTTTTGGGTACATCAGATTACAAATCTCTGGCCCTCTTTGTGGCTTTGTGTAAAATATGTTTTCAAATAGAATGACAAAGCTGCGAAACTTTACCCTAAATATAACCCAAGATATCCAATACCATACAAATGTACTCAATTTTACCAAGTCAATAATTGGTTGTATAAAGAATAAAGTTGAAGGGTAATTGAAAATTCCATTGCTGATTAGACGATCTTCCCCTTTAACCAAGTGTCTAGTCACCAGAAACTCCTTTACTTTATATTGAAAACAATATTTCTCAGTTCAAGTATTAAAGTTTGATTTGCCTGTTAATTACCAAAATGACAGCGTTCAGTAACTTATGTAAAGTAACAGTAGCGTTGCAACCATATGACAGCTCCAATAAGCCCCTTCGGAATGAGAGGCTTGTAGAATCATTCCTTTTTTGATTATTCAGTTCATAATTTGCTGTAGGGGAACTATTGGGCATTACTAATTTAAATAAACAGTGAGTGACAATTTGTCAGTCAGAGCTGAACTTCGTCACTAGAGAAATGTGCCATAACAGCTGGCTAATGGTTTTGATTGACCTCTAGGCTGTCTAATAAACTTGTGCACAGAGTAAAGGTCTAAATCAATTGTAGTTAACAATTTCACGCCTACGGCGCTAGAGTTGACAGCTGGGTCCTTAATTGACATGGCACTATTACAAGATACGGTAAAGGACACCCTCTGTTGTCCGAGGTAACATCCTTTATGAAACTCATGTTAAACTTATCCTATTGTTATGACCCTCAGCCACTAGTAGATCTACAATTATCAGTATTTATCACTGTATGAAGATGCTCAGTAAAAGAGCAAAGCACCTCAATAGACTGATACAACATCCATTACTACAGGTCAACAGTTAGAAAACAGACAAACTTCAGTTATATTTTTTTATTGTTTTACAAGAAGCATTGCCTCCAATACAGTACTGTTGTGAACAGAAACATCAATGTCACAGCAGTGTCAATTCACCAGTTTAACACTCTCCAATCCCTATAAAAAGCAAAGCCAGGAGTCCTGGTCTGAGGCTGGAGGCCGTAGCCTGGAAGTGGTTTAGCTCTGGCCTCCCAGGGTGTGCTTGTCAAACAGGTACTCTGCCATCTTGTTTTTGACAGCATCCATCTTGGTGAGGTTGGTGATGAGGTCACCCAGCTTCTTAATGGCCTCCACCTGCTCATTCAGGTAATGGGTCTCCAGGAAGTCACACAGCTAAAGAGGGAAAACACAGGTCAGACAAGAGAATGACTACAGACTATTGTAACTACAGTAACACACAAGAGCCTGGTGGTAATGGCATAAGTGTAGAGAATGTGGTGTCCATTTATTAACTAGACAAGTCCGTTAACAAACACTTCTTTACAATGGCATCCTAATGTGGAACAATAGGTTAACTGCCTTGTTCTGGGGCAGAACACATTTTTACCTTGTCAGCTCTGGGATTCAACCCAGCAACCTTTGTTACTGGCCCAAAGCTCTAACTACACAACCTGCCGCCCCTTATGCATTAGCTGCATTGTGTGAATCTGGCGACTATTGTGCGCGTGTGAAGAAGCAGGTCAAACAATCCCGTGTCATTAGTTATCAGAGCTACAACAACCTGATCATCTCCTGGGACAGTACCTGTATTCTATGTGATACATACATGTGATGTGCAGTTCCACCACAACTTACATGGGGGTCAACCTTGTCAGAGGCAATCTTGTGCAGGTCCAGCAGGGCCTGGTTCACATTCTTCTCCAGCTGCAGAGCACACTGCATGGCCTCCAGCCCATTGCCCCACTCATCACGTTCTGGCTTCTACACAGGACAGAGTGAACACAGAAGTGTTAAGGACTACTAGCAGACGTTAAGGTCAGGATAAAGTGAACATAGTTAACACCCCTCACAGTTTCAGTTCAGTGGTTAGAGGCAGTATGTTTAGGACTAATCCAGGTTCTCTCGATCAATTTAACTCTGTAGACACTTTCCTCCATGGAGTAAAGACATTCTCTATCAGTCTACAATCTAAATGTGTTTGATGCTCAGGCGCTCACCTTGATGTCCTGGAGTAAAATGCGTCCACCTCTCTTGTTCTGGAAGGAGAGTAGCTTCTCGGCGTGCTCCCGCTCCTCGTCGCTGTTCTCCTTGAAGAAATGCGCGAAGCCACGCAGAGCCACATCGTCACGGGAGAAATAGAAAGCCTGGGTGGATAAACAAAATATTGAAGTTACAAAAACAAAAAAAATATGACAGCATTCTGTTCTTGTTCTGGCAACAAAGCTTGATGATATAGGGTTGAATCAGTCTAGTCTAGTCCGTTCTCTACTTGGTAACGTGACATTTAACCTGTCAATGAGTTGTTACGCGCTCTGACAGAGGTAGGTTAGATTCCCAACTTCATTTGAATGCTATATCTAACTGGAGGGTCTTAATAGCCTTGCCAAGTAAAACTCAAATATGTACTTCACGGAGTTCAGGTTATTTGCTATTAAATTGTATAGACATAAAGAAAAATCAAGTGAAAAAAAGCCATTTAGGACCAGGCATAAAAATAATACACAGGTAGATCAACAACACGGTCATCTTGGTAGACTCCTTACCATTGAGGTGTAGGTGTAGGAGGCAAACATCTCCAAGTTGATCATCCGGTTGATGGCAGCTTCGCAATCGTGGTGATAGTTCTGGCGGATCTGAGACTCCATCTTGGCAGATTTTCTTTTATATCAAAATGAAAAGTACAAAAATAGAGTTTCTTAAAACTATTTTGCTATTATAGTTCAAGTAAGTACTATGGTATCAATCCAGAATGTTCTATAATGCGGGACGAAGGCAGAGGAGTTCCGTTCAATCACTGTTGAAGCAAGAACTTCTTCATGCGTCTTCTCAGACTTGTGAACCTTACGGAAACTTGTTCGCTCTATTTATTGTTCAAACCGAATGCGTCAGTGAAATCCACCCTCACAGAGCGTAGCCAATCACCTTTAGAATTTCAACAAGAACTAGGCGGGTCATTTAAAGACGAGCCCACTCATACACATGACCTAAAGCAAAGATTATTTATTATATTGACAAGAGAGCCGAGTGACCACTCTATCAATGGAAATACATGTGCTCATCGAATGAAGACAGGCAAGATCTGGTGGGACCATTCCAGCCAATGAGAGGGCAGGTACGTGTGTGAACACCACGCACAAATATACTTTATTTCCGTACTTTTCCGTAGCAACCAGTGATCCGGGTCAACAGCATCAATGTAACAGTATAACCTTAGACCGTCCCCTCACCAGGGACCCTCTACACACATCAACAACAGCCACCCACGAAGCATCGTCACACATTAATGCCTTCATCGAAATTACGCATTGCCTCTTAACCGCTCGTCGTCCCCTTATGCCATCATTTGTGATTCTCAATTGTCAGTAGAAACATCTGATTTGGCAAGTCAGCCATACCAGCTATCTGTTTTTTATAAAGGCAATAATTGAGGCTGAATGAACTGTATTGCTGCCAGGTGTAGCAGGAGTAAGGTGTTGAGCCTGCTGTTGGAACAGCTTTATGTAGGCCCTAACATTTTGGGCACCGTTATAGTGCAATTAATGTATTGTTTAGTGCTTTGCTGGCATTCAGATACATTTTTTTGTGTGTGTGTGGGGGGGTTCACCCTACAAGTGATCATATTTCTCCAATGCCAAATCAGTGTGTCTTGTTTGCAACGAAACGGTCCCTGTTAGGAATCTGACTATGGTACTTTCTTTCAAAAGTTAGGTCTACCTTTCCACACCAGACAGTAGGCCTACCGGCGCAGACAAAATGTAAGATTTAACAGACTTCTACTCTTCTTTAACAACAGAAGGTCACAAGGGTTTCCCTAAAAACTGTCTGGGTTTAAACATCTGTTGTACAGAAAGTAAATAGCTTAATCAATCTAAAGGTACAGAATTAGATTACTTCAAAAGCAAATTACATTGTTTGCCTCCTCCACTATAGGAGATTGTAGCTCAGACTCTGAATGTCAAAGAAACTAAACAATGACATAACCATATGGATCGAAGTCATGTCTTTCCAGGGTATTTTCAAGTTGTTTTTTGCGTAAAGCATAACGGACCAAAGTGATGTTATAGATCACTGTATGTAATCGGATCTGTTTTATGGTAGCCATTTTCTTTTTGACATTTTCTTCAATAAAAGGCAGGCCTATGTCATACCCTCTCATACCCCCTCAATTCCAGTACTGGTTTTAACTTAACAGTCCTTCACTGACTTGGAGGGAGGCTATTTAAAGAGTGCATGGTGGGTGGAGGAATTGAACAACAAATCTATGGATATAGCAGCCAATAACCTAATTCTGTCTGTCAAACAGGTAGAGCTACCTCTTATTTCTTCAACAGAAAGGAAGAAATAGGCTCCAACACAAAGCCCTCTTGTTGTTAGTAAAGTCTAATTAAAGGAAGACGGTTTAAATGAATTATTCATATTCCAATTTGCCAATGTTCTGCACCATCAGCTGTCCATTTCCAATTGATTGTGCCCTGACTGCTGCTTCAAGTTTCAGCACCACAATGTAAGTAACTAAAATCTGGCTTATTGTGATGTCAATAACTTGTATAAATACATCATGGGCAAGAAACATATTGTTTTTCTTCAAATCAATTCTAGTAGTAGCAAGCTATCATAGTTGACCTCTGGTCCTCAAATGCTCTCCTTCTCAAACTGAACAGAACATAGGCTATAGGCTAGTCTACGCGCAAGATATTGCGTTTTTGGACAAGGCCTTAATCAAAAATTTATTTCTGAGGAATTATTTGACTCTCCTCCTGAACTGTCACTGTAGGCCTACACAGCACAGCATTGGTTAGGCAGCAAAAAAGGTTTTGATCAGCAAGGGCAGAGAAGGCCTCAGGGTTGGAATATCCGTTGCAGTGTGAAATGCAGTCTAGTTTTATTTACGCTATCCCAGCAGCTATGTGCTTCTCTGAGGATGCACTTTGTAGCCTATAGGCTATGAATCATTTGATTGAGACCACGCTAAAAAACCTATAGGCACACTTAATATTTCACCCCCAACAGAGAATTTCAAATTACAAGACCCTCCCCTGCACTAGATTTAAAAAATAGTAAACCCTCTTGACTGAAATTGAAAAAGCATGACCCTCCCCTTTTTTCCTCCAGGTACCCACCCTGTACATTTTTATCCATCTCTTAGCATTACAAATTAATCGTACTAAGAATGTTCTTAAGTTAAAGTTATAAACAGAAGTGATAGTAATACTATAAATGATTAACCGTTACAGAACTCATCTGAAGGGTGACACAGCGTTTTTAGTCTGTACTCTTTCCCCCTCCCCCTCTATTCCTATTTCTCTCCCTCCTTCCCACTCTTTCTCCTGTCATAACCTCCCGTTGGTTGTACTACAGTATGGACTGACTCAGGCTCTGCCCTGGCTGTATTTCTGCCTTGTCATTGTGACTCAGCATTCTGGAGACCCAAACAGAGACGGAAGACGCAAGATGTTCACTCCCTCAATGGTTCTGTTTCAATGGATGTTGTAAGGAATTGCTATTTCGTATGCAGGTGACTAACTTACTGCTAATTACATGGCTACAACTCACAGTAAAGCCTGTGGGGTCCCCTACAGGATAGCTCCCACATTACACACATAATCTCCCTTTTTTAACCGAACACTGTGTGCCCGAAGAAGATCCTACGATGATGGACAGACAACTGAGCCAATGGCGGAAGACTACAGACTACAACCAGCTGAACCAATCCGGAGATCCGATCTTCCTAGGGTCAACCTACTTTCTGTGACGTATATAAGAGCTGTGCTGACCGTTTACGCTCTCTCTGCCTGCCGTTCCACACGAACTAACGGAAGAGCCGTAATTACGTTGTAATACATATTTTCACTCTGAATAAACTGTTTACTTGTCATAAAATTTACCACTTAGTCTGAATCGATCCTTGACCGGCTCACCCATCTACATATCCAATTGCTAACAATGTCAAGGACTATGCAGACCGCTATCGCATTGGTGTCTATGGAGTACCCCACTATCACCGTGACAATGGTGGAAGGAGACTAGGTCTCATGACTGTGGAAACAGACTTGAGCGGTGATGAGGGCGAAAACGTCCTGAGACTAGAAAAAAAGGGAAGAAGTAGAGAACAGCAGTAACATACTCTGTAACTTACTAAGGCATTTTAAACAAATAGCTGTAAAATGGTTGTTTCTGATGAATGTTGGAAGGGAAATACACCAAAAACATTCCTGATCATTTGGCCAATGTACCCCAATCACATCTCAAGTAACAATATTTTTCAATATTACTTTAAACTGTAGGTCTACCTAACAGTTTAGAAAATCACCACCAAACCCCTTGGGTTTTTCACACTCAATCGTTTCCTGTGTGTATCAAGAATGATCCACCTCACATAGGGACATACAGCCAATTTAACACAACTGTGGGAAGCATTGTAGTCAACATGAACCAGCATCCCTTGCAAATGCTTTCGACACCCTGTAGAACGAGTTTTTGCCCCAACAAATTGAGGTTGTTCTGAGGGAAAAAGGGGAGTTTGCAACTTAATATTAGGAAGTTGTTCTTAATGTTTTATACACTCAATGTATATATACAGTGCCGTACAAAAGTGTTTCCCCCTTTCTGATGTTCTCTATTTTTGAAACTGAAGGTTATCAGATCTTCACCCAAAACCTAATATAAGATAAAGGGAACATGATTTTACAAATAACAAAAAAAATGATACTTATTTTATTTATTTAATTAACCAAGTTACGCAACACCTAATTCCCCTGTGTAACAAAGTAATAACTGGTATTGCCACCTTAAGCTGCAATTACTAAAAACAAATGCCAAATACCATATCGGTCCAAATTATCAGGCAGGTGTGTTATTTAGCAATAAGCATGACAACCTATATTATGGGGTTGCATGGGGTTGCCCATCTACATTTACCCCAGTGTGCTAATCATTAGCTATGTCAGTGGTTCTCAAACCCGGTCCTGGGGACCCAAATGGGTGCACATTTTAGTTTTTTCCCCAAGCACTACACAGCTGATTCAAATCATCAAAGCCTTTTGATGAGTTGATAATTTGAATCAGCTGTGTAGTGCTAGGGCAAAAACAAAAATGTGCACTTGTTTGGATCCCCAGGACTAGGTTTGAGAACCAGTGAGCAAGATCATAAACTCAAAACATTATCTTGTTGCTAGCAACATAGACTATTGCTGACTTGACTGTCTCAAACTTTCCACTGGTACTCAGCCAAGGATGTATATACACTGAATAATGTAGGTCTATCTGTTACAACGGACTCCTGTTACTGCTTACCATGCTATGATGTTGTCTTTGGTCTCTTTTTATGTAGTGTTGTCTCTCTTGTCGTGAAAGGCCTTTTGCTTTTTGTAAGGCCGTCATTGTAAATAAGAATTTGTTCTTAACCGACTTAGTTAGCCTAGTTAAATAAATAAAGCACTTCTCTGCAGCTTTTGACATCATTGATCATAATCTGCTGCTGGAAAAAACGTAAGTGTTATGGCTTTACATCCCCTAATATATTGTGGATCTAGAGCTACCTGTCTAACAGAACACAGAGGTTGTTCTTAAATGGAATGCTCTCCAACATAATTTAGGAAGAGTCAGGCATTCCCCAGAGCAGCTGTCTAGGCCCCTTACTTTTTCAATCTTTACTCATGACTTGCACTGGTGCTGAGTGAAGCCTGTGTGTCTCTGACTCAACACTACACACATCAGTTACCATAGCAGGCGAAATCACTGCAACACTTAAGAGCTGCAGTCATTTTCAGAATGGGTGGCAAGAAATAAGTTAGTCCTAAATACATGAATTTCAAAAACTAAAGGCATTGTATTTGGGACATGAAATAAAAACACTAAACCCTGAACCTCAACTAAATCTTGTAATGGATAATGTGGAAATGTAACAAGTTGAGAATAAACTTCTGAAATGGTAAAAACATATTGATACAACACTAGCTAAGATGGGGATAGATCTGTCCATAATAAAGCACTGCTCTGCCTTCTTAACAACGCTATCAACAAGGTAGGTTCTACAGGCCCTTGTTTTGTCGCACCTGGACTACTGTCCAGTCATGTGGTCAGGTGCCACAAAAAAGGACTTAGGAAAATTACAATTGGCCCAGAACTGGCCTGCACGGCTCACCCTTAAATGTACACAGAGAGCTACAAGACATACCGCCAGGTCTCTTCACAGTTCCCAAGTCCAGGACAGACTATGGGAGGTGCACAGTACTACAGAGAGCCATGACATGGCTGCTATTCCACATCAAGTAACTCATGCAAGTAGTAAAGTCATATTTAAAACCATAACACAATTACATATTCACTATAGATACACACATGGATTTTGTGTAGTAGATATGTGGAGTAGTGGCCTGAGTGGGAACCCTTAATGTTTTGTGAAATCTGTTTAATGTAAGGTTAGTTTTATTGTATAGAACTGCCTTTATTTTGCCAGACCCCATGAAGAGTAACTGCTGCCTTGACAGCAGCTAATAGGGATCCATAAATACAAATGTTGGGAAATGAAGGAATATGCCATCTAGTGGCCTTTTTGGGTACATCAGATTACAAATATCTGGCCCTCTGTGGCTTTGTGTAAAATCTTTTTTCAAATAGAATGACAAAGCTGCGAAACTTTACCCTCAATATAAACCAAGATACCATACAAATGTACTCAATTTTACTATGTCAATAATTGGTTGTATAAAGAATAAAGTTGAAGAGTAATTGAAAATTCCATTGCTGATTAGAACATCTTCCCCTTTAACCAAGTGGTCTAGCCACCAGAAACTCCTTTAATGTAGCTTGAAAACAATATTTTTCAGTTCAAGTATTAAAGTTTGGCTTGCAGGTTAATTACCACAATGACAGCGTTCAGTAACTTATGTAAAGTAACAGTAGCGTTGCAACCATATGACAGCTCCAAAAAGCCCCTTAAGAACGAGAGGCTTGTAGAATCATTCCTTTTTAAGTATTCAGTTCATAATCTGCTGTAGTGGAACTATTGGGCATTACCAACTGAAATAAACACGAGTGACGATTTGTCAGAGCCGAACTTCAGAGAAATGTTGCATAACAGCTGGCTAACTGTTTTGATTGACCTCTATGCTGTCTAATAAATTTGTGATGCAGAGTAAAGGACTACATCAATTGTAGGTAACAATTTCACTCCTACGGAATTAGAGTTGACAACTGGGTCCTTTATTGACATGGCACTATTACAAGATACAGTAAAGGACACCCTGTGGTCAGAGGTAACATCCTTTATAAAACTCATGTTAAACTATTGTTATGACCCTCAGTCAGTAGGTCTACAATAGTCAGTATTTATCACTGGTATGAAGACGCTCAGTAAAAGAGCAAAGCACCTCAATAGACTGATACAACATCCATTACTACAGGTCAACACTTAAAAAACAGCAACAAAATTCAGTGATATTTTTTTATTGTTTTACAAGAAGCCTTGCCTCAAATACAGTAGTGTTGTGAACAGAAACATCAATGTCACAGCAGTGTTGCAATTCACCAGTTTAACACTCCCATCCCTATAAAAAGCAAAGCCAGGAGTCCTGGTCTGAGGCTGGAGGCCGTAGCCTGGGGATGGAAGTGGTTTAGCTCTGGCCTCCCAGGGTGTGCTTGTCAAACAGGTACTCTGCCATCTTGTTTTTGACAGCATCCATCTTGGTGAGGTTGGTGATGTGGTCACCCAGCTTCTTAATGGCCTCCACCTGCTCATTCAGGTAATGAGTCTCCAGGAAGTCACACAGCTAAAGAGGGAAAACACAGGTCAGACAAGAGAATGAATAGACTATTGTAACTAACTACAGTAACACACAAGAGCCTGGTGGTAATGGCATAAGTGTAGATAATGAGGTGTCTATTTTTTAACTAGACTAGTCCGTTAACAAACACTTATTTACAATGGCATCCTAATGTGGAACAATAGGTTAACTGCCTTGTTCAGGGGCAGAACAGATTTTTACCTTGTCAGCTCTGGGATTCAACCCAGCAACCTTTGTTACTGGCCCAAAGCTCTAACCACTAGACAACCTGCCGCCCCTTATGCATTAGCTGCATTGTGTGAATCTGTGGACTATTGTGTGCGTGTGAAGAAGCAGGTCATACAATCCTGTGTCATTAGTTATCAGAGCTACAACAACCTGATCATCTCCTGGGACAGTATCTGTATTCTATGTGATACATACATGTGGTGTGGTTCCACCATAACTTACATGGGGGTCAACCTTGTCAGAGGCAATCTTGTGCAGGTCCAGCAGGGTCTGGTTCACATTCTTCTCCAGCTGCAGAGCACACTGCATGGCCTCCAGCCCATTGCCCCACTCATCACGTTCTGGCTTCTACACAGGCCAGAGTGAACACAGGAGGGTTAGGGACTACTAGCAAACGTTAAGGTTTGGATAAAGTGAACGGAGTTACATCCCTCACACGGTTTCAGTTCAGTGGTTAGAGGCAGTATGTTTAGGACTACTCCAGGTTCTCTCGATCAACTGAACACTGGACACTCCATGGAGTAAAGACATTAATCAGTCTACAATCTAAATGTGTTTGATGCTCAGGCGCTCACCTTGATGTCCTGGAGTAAAATGCGTCCACCTCTCTTGTTCTGGAAAGAGAGTAGTTTGTAGGCGTGCTCTCGCTCCTCGTCGCTGTTCTCCTTGAAGAAATGCGCGAAGCCAGGCAGAGCCACATCGTCACGGGAGAAATAGAAAGCCTGGGTCGACAAACAAAACAGTGTGGTTAAAAGAAGAAAAAAGCGCCGAACGTGACTGGGCGTTATGTTCTTGTTGTGGCAACTAAACTTGATGATATAGGCATGAATAGGTCCAGTCTGTAGTCTACTTGGTAACCTGACATTTAACCTGTCAAGGAGTTGTTACGCGCGCTGACCAAGGTAGGATAGATTCCCGGCTTCACTTGAATGCTTTACCAACCTGG
Source organism: Oncorhynchus nerka (assembly GCF_034236695.1). Lineage (NCBI taxonomy): Eukaryota > Metazoa > Chordata > Actinopteri > Salmoniformes > Salmonidae > Oncorhynchus > Oncorhynchus nerka. The sequence goes on from NC_088421.1 coordinate 3,861,772, forward strand.
AGGGTCTTAATAGCCTTGCCAAGTAAAACTCAAATATGTACTTAACGAAGTTGAGGTTATTGGCTACAGAAAAGTCAGGTGAAAAGTGGAATTTAGGCCCAGGCATAATAACAGGTAGCTCAACAAAACGGGCATCTTGGTAGACACACCATTGAAGTGTAGGTGTAGGACGCAAACATCTCCAAGTTGATCATCCGGTTGATGGCAGCTTCGCAATCGTGGTGATAGTTCTGGCGGATCTGAGACTCCATTTTGGCAGATTTTCTTTAATATCTAAAGTAACGGTACAAAAATAGGGTTTATTCGACTATTTTGCTATTATAGTTCAGGTAAGTGTTATGTTATCAATCCAGAATGTTCTATAATGCGGGACGAAGGCAGAGGAGTTCCGTTCAATCACTGTTGAAGCAAGAACTTCTTCATGCGTCTTCTCAGACTTGTGAACTGGAAGGGGCCTTGTTCGCTCTATTTATTGTTCCAAACATTACGCGTCAGTGAAATCCACCCTCACAGAGCGTAGCCAATCACCTTTAGAAATTCAACAGGAACTATGCGGATCATTTGATGAAGATGCCATTCCTCAGGAGTGAATGTAACATTGTGTGTTCTCATGAATTCTTGATAATCGTATGGTTGACCATCATTGTTCAATAATTGTTTAATCCAAATAATGTTGTTGTTAAACCAGTCTTTTTGATATGGACCCTGATTTAACTTTCATTGTTCATTTGTTTATCTTTAATGGAAGATTCTTTATCCATGAAATGAAGTGGGCAGAGAACAAACCCCTCTTCACATTATTTAAGATAGAATTTAAATATTATTTTGAAATTATCAGTAAATGTAAAAACAAAAAAATCTATATTCACCATAAAGAGACTCATATCTCCCTCACTAACTTTAAACATCAGCTGTCAGAGCAGGTCACATATCATTGCACCTGTACATAGCCAAATCAAAATCAAATCAAAGCCCATCTGTAAGTAGCCCATCCAACTACCTCATCCCCATATTGTTACTTATTTTTTAGCTCCTTTGCACCCCAGTATCTTTACTTGCACATTCATCTTCTGCACATCTATCACTCCAGTGTTCAATTGCTAAATTGTAATCACTTCACCACTATGGCCAATTTATTGCCCTACCTCCCTAATCTTACCTCATTTGCACACACTATATATAGATGTTTTTTTATTGTGTTATTGACTGTACGTTTGTTTATTCCATGTGTAACTCTGTGTTATTGTTTGTGTCGCACTGCTTTGCTTTATCTTGGCCAGGTCGCAGTTGTAAATGAGAACTTGTTCTCAACTGGCCTACCTGATTAAATAAAGGTGAAGTAAAAATAATTTAAAAAAAATGTTTAACAAATTGAAAAGGAATCTTGATATGTAATACCCCTGTCTGTTAGGTTTATGTACTCTTCTTTGTATATATTATGTATTGTTGTGTTCATAATAATACATTAAAAAAAATATATATATATATAAATAAATGATGACCCCACTCATTCACATCACCTAAAGCAAACATATGTATTATATTGACAAGAGAGCCGAGTGACCCATCTAACAATGGAAATACATGTGCTCAACAATTGGAGACAGGCAAGATCAGGTGGAACCATTCTAGCCAATGAGAGGGAAGGCACGGGTGTGAACAACACGCAGAACTAGACAATTTTTCTCAAAGTTGCCGGAATGCCACGTGCATCCGCATATATTAGTACATTTGTTAAAGCTTAAACATTACGAAACATCTATATGATCAAAATCTGCAAGTAATTTGACACTGTTATATACCTCCACACAAAACGGTTTTATCTCACGCGGACTGATTGTGGGTGGAGTAAATGCTCTTGCCTCGACCTCATCTTAATCTGTTTAAAAAATGTTACTTTGTTTATTACGAGAGTGGATGAATTTACTTGTTTTGACTAATTATGACAAGAGTTAAGAAAATGTTGAGAGGTGTAAAGTCAATAAGTTACGTTACACGTTGTCTGATGTTGGCTGACAATTTTTTAGCTACGCCATCCTTACGAACCGCATAGCATATCATTACAGCAGTATGTACCAGTATGTTAGCGTAAAGTTAGTTGGCTATTAATACATTAGGATTAGCTAAGTGGTATAGTCATTGTGCGTTCTGAATTTACGAACGCCGAGAGCGTGCTCTGCCACTCCAGATTTAATTTACAAACACACCCGAAATCGTACGATGTCTGGCTAGTAATTTGTTATGCTAGCAAGACCATCAGCTTGCGGTAGACAGGCGAAGCACTAGTAAGCTCAACAAGAAGTTTACAGTTCTTTTACAGTATACTCATATGTAACCTTTTTTTAACTAGGCAAGTCAGTTAAGAACAAATTTGGCCTACTCCAGCCAAACCCGGACGACGCTGGGCCAATCACAGCCAGATGTGATACAGCCTGGATTCAAACCAGGTACTAAAGTGATGCCGCTTGCACTGGGATGCGGTGCCTCAGACCGCTGCGTCACTCGGGAGCCCTAGACCACTGCTCCACTCGGGAGCCCTAGACCACTGCGCCACTCGGGAGCCCTATGAACTAATAGTATATATTATGTAGTGTACAGTATTTTAGAATGGGTAATCGAACACTACTTAGGTCTTCTGGGGCAGTATGCATCAAGCCTCTCAGAGTAAGAGTGCCGATTTAGGATCAGTTTAGCCTTTTAGATCACATTGAATAACATTACATTGATGGGGAAGCTCCTCCCCCCCAGCAGCCACCCAGCCCCTGATCTTTCCTGGCCTAGTATGTAAGGTAGTGCCTCTACTCCAATTTTTTGAGGACAGGACCCCTTTCTCCTAAAATGTAAGCCAAAACAGGCTCTATCTATCAGTTTGTCATAGCTACTATCTAGGTTCATTGTTTGTTGAAAAGTTATGAAGCTGCTTCAAATGTGGGTAAGGGTCTTCAACATAGATAATCCTTGAAGTATGTGCCCTGCTTTCTGTTACTTTGATCAACTGTTTTAGACTGAACCTCAGTTTATAGTGTAATGTTTTCATTATGAGTGCAAACAAAGTTTTGGAGGCAATGAGACAAAGCTTCTTCAGAGTGTTGGGAGTGACAGTAGACTTATGCTTAAACTGGTGTTACAAAAAGGGCTGTGACATACTTGGCATTCCTTTTTTTTTGCGAAAAGGGACATCACCTGTTGACTAAATGATGTGTCATGCTTAAAGGATAATTTAGGGTGATCGCGAACGTCTAGCATCACAAAGGTTGCCCTTTAACCTAACTCCTAACCTTAACCTTAGACCTAACCTTAACCCTTAACCCCTAGCCTAGCTAATTTCAGCCACCTAGCTAACGCTAGCACCTAGCCACCGAGCTAACGTTAGCCTCAACAAATTGGAATTCGTAAGATATCATATGTTTAGCAAATAGTAACATATTGTAAAAATTGCAATTAGTAAAATATAATATGAAAAGGATGGACATCCACAAATTAATACATACCATACAAAACATATCATACTAATGGCAGTATCCTGAATGTACTTTTACTATGTTACGTCTACCCCTGAGTCCAGATTGTTCTAAGTGACCATATTTTAGCAGAAGGGCAAACATAGCATTAAAAATGACATAGAATTGTCTTCATTTTTTTAATGCAATTATTTTCTGTAATGTTCAAAACCGAGAACCTGTGTTAAGTTGTTAAAGTCATGACAGGGTCCATCATGGGACCAGCTGCACAAAGTTATAAACAGTAAGTAATACTGTAAATGACTAACCATTACATAACTCTTTCTATTTAAGTTCTGAAGGGTGACAGTGTTTTGTCTGTACTCTTTCCCCCTTCCCCTCTCTCCCAATTGCTCCCTCCCACTATTTTTACCAGGGGCGCAACATTGGTTTTAGATGTGGAGGGGACATATATTTATATATTTTTGGGGTCGAATAAACACAGCAAACAGCCTACCCGACTGCTCTGAGGCATCCGCATGGTTCTAAAGCACACCGTTGCCTCGTTTTGTATCACATTCCAATGATAAAACTGGGGAGGGGACAAAAATACATGTCACCAGTGAAATTACCAGGTAAATTAGAACCCCTGCTTATTCCTGTCATAACCTCCTGTTGATTCTACTACAGTATGGAATGACTCAGGCTCTGCCCTGGCTGTATTTCTGCCTTGTCATTGTGACTCAGCATTCTGGAGTCTCAAGCAGAGAAGGAAGAGGAAGCGAGACAGCCCACTCCACCCCCCCCCATAGGAAGTCATCGCACTGATCGCACGCATTGATGTCTGCTTAAGGAGCCACCTCCTAAATCAGACAGTGGTAAACGTCCTGAGTTAACTCTTTTATCAACCATCGTTGGTCTCGAGGTAGTTCTGTTCTCAGTGACAATGGTGGAAGGAGGCGGAGTTTTGTGACTGCAGAAACAGACGAGGGGTGATGAATGGGCGAAGACCGACTGATACCAGATTTGAAGAAAAGGAAAAAGGGAAGGAGAGAACAGCAGGAACAAACACTATACTATGCAATTTACATATACTTTGTAACTTACTAAGGCATTTTAAAACAAATAGCTGTGAATGGTTGTTTTTGGTGAAATTAAGGGAAAATACAACACATTTCTAGAAAATATCAATTTAGTCAATCAGAACTCAAATAGCAATATTTTTCTGTATTACTTTAAATTGTTGGTCTAAGTATAACAGTTCAGAAAGTCACCACCAATGTCAAAACCCATTATTTTATATACACTGCTCAAAAGAATAAAGGGAACACTTAAACAACACAGTGTAACTCCAAGTCAATCACACTTCTGTGAAATCAAACTGTCCAATTAGGAAGCACCACTGATTAACAAATTTCACATGCTGTTGTGCAAATTGAAAAGACAATAGGTGGAAATTATCGGCAATTAGCAAGACACCCCCAATAAAGGAGTGGTTCTGCAGGTGGTGACCACAGACCACTTCTCAGCACCTCAATAGACTGATACAACATCCATTACTACAGGTCAACACTTAGAAAACAGCAACAAACTTATGTGATATTTTTTTATCGTTTTACAAGAAGCCTTGCCTCCAATACAGTAGTGTTGTGAACAGAAACATCAATGTCACAGCAGTGTTGGAATTGGTTTAGCTCTGGCCTCCCAGGGTGTGCTTGTCAAACAGGTACTCTGCCATCTTGTTTTTGACAACATCCATCTTGGTGAGGTTGGTGATGTGGTCACCCAGCTTCTTAATGGCCTCCACCTGCTCATTCAGGTAATGAGTCTCCAGGAAGTCACACAGCTAAAGAGGGAAAACACAGGTCAGACAAGAGAATGAATACAGACTATTGTAACTACAGTAATACACAAGAGCCTGGTGGTAATGGCATAAGTGTAGAGAATGTGGTGTCTATTTATTAACTAGACAAGTCCGTTAACAAACACCTATTTACAATGGCATCCTAATGTGGAACAATAGGTTAACTGCCTTGTTCAGGGGCAGAACACCTTTTTACCTCGTCAGCTCTGGGATTCAACCCAGCAACCTTTGTTACTGGCCCAAAGCTCTAACTACACAACCTGCCACCCCTTATGCATTAGCTGCATTGTGTGCATCTGTGGACTATTGTGCGCATGTGAAGAAGCAGGTCAAACAATCCCGTGTCATTAGTTATCACAGCTACAACAACCTGATCATCTCCTGGGACAGTACCTGTATTTATGTGATACATACATGTGATGTGCGGTTCCACCATAACTTACATGGGGGTCAACCTTGTCAGAGGCAATCTTGTGCAGGTCCAGCAGGGCCTGGTTCACATTCTTCTCCAGCTGCAGAGCACACTGCATGGCCTCCAGCCCATTGCCCCACTCATCACGTTCTGGCTTCTACACAGGACAGAGTGAACACAGAAGTGTTGAGGACTACTAGCAGATGTTAAGGTTAGGATAAAGTTTAGTTACACCCCTTACACTTTCAGTTCAGTGGTTAGAGGCAGTATGTTCAGCACTCCAGGTTCTCTAGATCAACTTACTCCATGGAGGAGAGTGTGTACAAGTGGTAAAGACATTCATCAGTCTACAATCTAAATGTGTTTGATGCTCAGGCGCTCACCTTGATGTCCTGGAGTAAAATGCGTCCACCTCTCTTGTTCTGGAAGGAGAGTAGCTTGTCGGCGTGCTCCCGCTCCTCGTTGCTGTTCTCCTTGAAGAAATGCGAGAAGCCAGGCAGAGCCACATCGTCACGGGAGAAATAGAAAGCCTGGGTAGACAAACAAACGTGTGTGGTTAGAAGAAAAACATGCCAAACGTGACTCGGCATTATGTTCTTGTTGTTGCAACTAAACTTGATGACAAAGGCATGAATCAGTCTAGTCTGTAGTCTACTTGGTAACCTACCGATTAACCTGTCAAGGAGTTGTTACGCGCTCTGTCAAAGAGATTCCCGGCTTCATTTGAAAAAAATTAATTTGCACTTCACTGAATTTCTTGGCTATTAATTATCTAGGCCAACAGAATAAAAAATGTGAAAAAGGCATTTAGGCCCAGGAATAAAGACAAGTAAAACAAAACGGTCACCTTGGTAAACTCCTTACCATTGAAGTGTAGGTGTAGGAGGCAAACATCTCCAAGTTGATCATCCGGTTGATAGCAGCTTCGCAATCGTGGTGATAGTTCTGGCGTATCTGAGACTCCATTTCGGCAGATTTTCTTTAATATCTAAATGAACGGTACAAAAATAGAGTTTCTTCGACTATTTTGCTATTACAGTTCAAGTAAGTGCTATGTCATTAATCCGGAATGTTCTATAATGCGGGACGAAGGCAGAGGAGTTCCGTTCAATCACTGTTGAAGCAAGAACTTCTTCATGCGTCTTCTCAGACTTGTGAACTGGAAGGAGCCTTGTTCGCTCTATTTATTGTTCCAAACGGAATGCGTCAGTGAAATCCACCCTCACAGAGCGTAGCCAATCACCTTTAGAATGTCAACAGGAACTAGGCGGGTCATTTAAAGACGAGCCCACTCATACACATGACCTAAAGCAAAGATTATTTATTATATTGACAAGAGAGCCGAGTGACCACTCTATCAATGGAAATACATGTGCTCAACGATTGAAGACAGGTAGATCAGGTGGGACCATTCTAGCCAATGAGAGGGCAGGTACGTGTGTGAACACCACGCACAAATATACTTCATTTTTCTCAAAGTTTCCGGAATACCACATACATCCACATATATCAGTACATTTGTAAAAGCTTAAACATTACGACACTTCTATTCGATCATAATCCTCAAGTAATTTCAAAGAAAACGGGCTAATCTCACGCGGAAAGATTTTGGGCAGAGTAAATGCTATCGCCTTGTCCTCTTCATCTCGGACTTTTATATAAATAAAAAAACGTTGTTTATTACAAAGTAACATTCTATTGGAAACAACTATAGCAGCTAAAATATATCAGCTATATCAGCTAAAAGCTTAAGCAATGCTATAGTGCAGGTTTAACTTCAGAAGTTATTGTTGAAAAATGTGTGTGTGTTATATCCTTAGAAGAAAATAGAAATAATTCTAATATTAGGCTAATTTAGAAATAGTCTACGTCTACGTTTGATTTAGGATATAAAAGGAATTGAACTTTGAGACGCAGTTCTGTAAACTTCTGTTTCATTCTCTAAGAGCATATGTTTCAATAGCATACCTAGCTTAATTGTTTACCTTTTCCAGAATAGAGCCAAAGGAAAAACTGTAGGGTTTATCACACTTTTTATATCAGCTCAATTTTCAATATGAGGTATGGGAATATAGTAGTGGACAGAGAAAGAAAGGCTGGTTTTTGTAGAAATGGTATTTGAAGATACACCTTTCGGTTTCAAATTACATATTGAGGTTGACAAATGGTATGTCAGTTAATTACATTAGGCTAGAAATAACTACACAAAATCAGTAGCTACATACATCTAACCATACATAGGTTATTAAGCTAAAACTGTGAAGTGGAAAACTTTTTACATCTAATGAAAATAAAAGACGACGGTAATAAAGTAACCTTCCTAACAACTTCAGCTCACATGACCTGATCTTCCTCAACTGTTGACAGGGTGCTTTCAGGGTGCTGAGTTATTGCTCAATACAGCCATGTAGTTGAAACGTCATTGGTATTCATAAGAACTAGAGCTGTGTTCGATAACTCATACGAACCGCACTAACCATACTATTTGTGATGGAAGTGGAGTATGTAGTATGGTTATTGGTCATAGTATGGATATAGTTAGTATGCCAAAAGTTCCCGCCAAAATACAAAGTATACAAGCAGTGGACATTATTTCCGTGCTTTCAGGGCCCACAATGCAATTCTTCAGAAAACAGGCATGGCCACAAAACATTTTCAGATTTTAAGAAAATGGCGGAAAATATGCAGCCGAAGTCAGGAGAGAGCCGATACAATTTCATTGCTTTAACTAATTATGACAAATGTTAAGAAAATATTCAGCGATGTTAAAAATGTTCAAATAAATTACGTTACAATTCTTTAGCTACGCTAACCAGTTAGCTTTGGGTGCTTGACTGCCGTTGTGAGGTCAGAACGCCTGGATCAGATCCCTACTGCTCGGCCAGAGCGTCCAGTGTGGGCTCTGAATGTACGAACGGACAATCTGACAACGCTCTGAATTTAAGAAGGCCCAGAGCGTAGTCTGGCACTCCAGATTGAATTTACAGACACATCCGAAACCGTATGATGTCTAGCTAGTAATTAGTTATGCTAACAAGCTAACAAGAGGTTGCATAGCAACAGCATCAGCTTCCGGTAGACAGTCGAAGCGCTAGTACGCTCAACTAAAGGTTTACAGTTCTTTTACAGTATATTCAAATGTAACCTTTATTTAACTAGGCAAGTCATTTAAGAACAAATTCTTATTTTCAATGACGGCCTACTCCAGCAACACCCGGACGACACGGCCCAATCATACCTCAATTACAGCAGTACTATAGTGACGCTGTTTGCACTGAGATGCAGTGCCTTAGACCGCTGCGCCATTCGGGAGCCCTGTGAACTAATAGTATATATATATATATATAGTATGCAGTATGTACTCATTAAGTATGTAGTATACAGCATGTTATGGGCAGTTTGCATCAAACCTCTCAGAACAAGAATGCCAGGTTAGGATCAGTTTTGCCTTTTAGATCACATTGAATAACATTACATGGATGGGGAAGCTCCTCCCCCCAGCAGCCACCCAGCCCCTGATCTTTCCTGGCCTAGTATGTAAGGTAGTGCCTCTACTCCAATTGTTTTAGAACAGGGCCCCCTTTTTTCTCAAATGTAAGCCAAAACAGGCTCTATCTATCAGTTTGTCATAGCTACTATCTAGGTTCACCCTTTAACCTAACTCCTAACCTTATCTTAGCCCTAAAGTAACCTTAACCCTTAACCCCTAGCCTAACTAACTTTAGCCACCTAGCTAATGTTAGCACCTAGCCACTGAGCTAAAATTGGAATTCGTAACATATCATATGTTTAGCAAATCGTAACATATTATAAAAATGTCGATTCGTAACATATTGTACGAATTACCATTAGTTTATTATAATACCAATTTGATGATGGACATCCACAAATTAATACATACCATACAAAACATATCATACTAATTGGAGTATTCCCGAATATACTTTTACTATGTTACGTCTACTCTTCCAGGTTGTTCTAAGTGACCATATTTTAGCAGAAGAGCAAACAGGATTAAAATTGAAATAGTCAAATAATTGTCTTAATTTCTCTATGCAAATCTCTTCTGTAATGTTCAACCCCGAGAACCTGTGTTAAGTTGTTAAAGTCATGACCGGGTCCATCATGTGACCAGCCGCACAAAGTTATAAACAGTAAGTTATACTGTCAATGGTTAACCATTACATAACTATTTCTATTGAAGTTCTGAAGGGTTAAACAGTGTTTTTAGTCTGTAATCTTTCCCCCTCCCCCTCTCCCTATTGCTCCCTCCCACTATTTTTACCAGGGCGCAACATTGGTTTTAGTTGTGGGGGGACATATATATATGAATATTTTGGATGGGTTGAATAAACACTGCAAACAGCCTTCCCCGACTGCTCGGTGAGATCCGCACGGTCCAAAAGCACACCGTTGCCTCGTTTTGTATCACATTCCAATGATAAAACTGGGGAGGGGACAAAAATGCATGTCCCCCCTGTCCCCAGTGAAATTTGCGCCACTTCTTATTCCTGTCATAACCTCATGTTGGTTCTACTACAATATGGACTGACTCAGGCTCTTGCCTGGCTGTATTTCTGCCTTGTCATTGTGACACAGCATTCTGGAGTCTCAAGCAGAGATGGAAGAGGAAGCAAGACAGCCCACTCCTTCTTTTCCCCCAATGGAAGTCAGTTAACTAAGCAGACCACTATTGCATTGTTGTCTCCTTAAGGAGCCACCTCCTTAAGCAGACAGTGGTAAACGGCCGGTGTGAACTATCTTCATTTATCCACCATCTCGAGGTAGTTCTGTTCTGTTATCAGTGACAATGGTGGACGGAGGCGCCACTTTGTGACTGCAGAAACAGACATGAGGGGTGATGAATGGGCGAAGACCGGTTGATACCAGATTTGAAGAACAGGAAAAAGGGAAGAAGGAGAGAACAGCAGGAACATATACGATATGTACTATATACTATATGCACCTTACATGTACTGTGTAACTTACTAAGGCATTTTTAAACAAATAGCTGTGAATGGTTGTTTCTGGTGAATTGAAGGGAAAATACAACAACTTTCCTGAAAATGTTGTCAATTTAGTCAATCGGAACGCAAATACCAATATTTTTCTGTATTACTTTAAACTGTTTGTCTAACTATAACAGTTCAGAAAGTCCCCACCAATGTCAAAACCCATTATTCTATTTATGTTCCCTTCATCATGTTTGGGTAGTACATGGTCTCGAAATGATATTAGTATTTTCTCTTTCTTTATTGAGATATCAAGTTATGAATGAGAGGGTGTGACAGAAAGGTAGAGGAATACAGATATGAAAGTGTAGACAGGGTTTGAATCCATGCAGCAAAGGGCCATGTGTGGTCCAGAGTCAGCAGCATTACCACTAGACCAGAATATGTCACAAAATGTCTAATGTCTAATACTCAATTAACTGCTGACTTGATTACACAATTTAATTGCAGTATCAATTCATTAAAAAGTATACACACACACACACACATGGTTGTAAAGGAAATCATGTCCAGTCCTAATAAGCTGAAGATTCTATAATGAATCAAATTAAACAAGTAGTGTGTTAGTCTAGCTGAAAACAGAGAGGCTGATTACTTTGTTGAAGTGAAAGTGAACTGGGATAGAAATACATGATCAATCCAATTAAAGTGAGTGTCATGATGCCAACTTTGGACCAACTACATTAAGTGTAAAGGCTTGGATAGGCCTATGGCTCAGAATATGGAATAGAATGTGAATGGGGGGCTACTCTCTCAAGTATTAATTCAAATATGCAAATATGCAACTATAGGTTGTGGGTGGAAGCTGAAAAAATGATCGAGGGGGGAGCAGATTTTTTTGTATATGACAGTTAAACATTCTTATAATAACTATAACATTTGTTGGCACCTTCAATTCTTGCACATTTTCTCATAAAAGTACAGTTTAACACTGCTTCTATCTAGGATGTAAACACAGCCTCAGGTGAGGTCTGAAAACTCAAACTGTTTGCTGTATGTGTTTGATGAACTCCCAAAGACGGAAATAAGATAAACATCTGTTTTTGAATGCACTTGAAAAGTGCAGCATGCAATACAAATTGTCCCATGAAGAGGTAACTCCGTTCACCATTTAGCCTTTTTTTTTTTAAAGCTAGCCAATGTTAGTTTGACTAGCCTGGCCTGCTACTGTAACTGTCCATTTGCCTGCTCATGAGGCTAGTGTTTCATTAGCTATCTGTCAGTGACATTTGTTTTTATCATGTTTTGGTCTGATTATATGTCTCATTTCAAGTTACAAGCTGCAGGCTTAAAGAAACATTCAATCATATACTTTGATTAGAAAGCCAAAGAAAAGCGTATAGAAAGATGTGTGTGTCGTGTATGCTAGAATGGAGGTTTAAAAACTAGGCAGAATATTAGTAAAGGTAGAGATACCGTAATAGAAAATGACTCAAGTAAAAGTGAAACTCACCCAGTAAAATCCCACTTGAGTAAATGTCTAAAAGAATTTGGTTTTAAATATACTTAACTCTTGTGTATTCTTAACATTCTGTATACTCCCGTAGTCCTAAGGGTAAAAAATGCCCTGCCTTCACTAAACCCCTAAAATAAAGCAGCTTAATTCAATTTTAAATACCAAATATATTTTGCATTAAGAAACAACCTGTCATGCATCACAAACTTTGTGAATATCTATATTTTCCCTCTTCACAATGCAGAAAGACTGCAATTATTCAGTGGACACCACTCGTTTTATTACAACATAGCTGTCATAATTGTTTTCTTTACTAAAGTAGAGGTTATTATTAATATTGTTGCTAAAGGAACTGTGTATATGTTAACACATTTTTGCAAGAGATAGCACTTGTATTGCCTAAGAAATTAGCAGAAATGTGCATAAAGTAGTTTTGAATGCATTTTATTGAAGGGAAAGAATAATAGTCTGGAACATTTTTGGTAACATAGTGATAAATTCTTATATACTGGACAATGATGAATTCAACTACAAAATACTTGCTTTCTCCCATTTTGTTAACCTTTGCCCCCAAAAAAGAAGGTTTTGATCAGCAAGGGCAGAGCAGGCCTCAGGGGTTGGAATATCCGTTGCAGTGTGTAAAGCAGTCTAGTTTTATTTACGCTATCCCAGCAGCTATCTTAGAAATATAACTTTGCTCTGTGCTTCTCTGAGGATGCACTTCGCCTCGAGCCTGCAGCCTATAGGCTATGAATCATTTGATTGAGACCACGCTAAATAACATATAGGCACACTTCATATTTCACGCCCAGCAGAGAATTTCAAATGACATGACCCTCCCCTGCACTAGATTAAAAAAATAGTAAACCCTCCTCTTGACTGAAATTGAAAAAGCATGACCCTCCCCTTTTTTCCTCCAGGTACCCACCCTGTACATTTTTATCCATCTCTTAGCATTACAAATTAATCGTACTAACTAAGAATGTTCTTAAGTTAAAGTTATAAACAGAAGTGATAGTAATACTATAAATGATTAAATGTTACAGAACTCTTCTGAAGGGTGACACAGCGTTTTTAGTCTGTACTCTTTCCCCCTCCCCCTCTATTCCTATTTCTCTCCCTCCTTCCCACTCTTTCTCCTGTCATAACCTCCCGTTGGTTGTACTACAGTATGGACTGACTCAGGCTCTGCCCTGGCTGTATTTCTGCCTTGTCATTGTGACTCAGCATTCTGGAGACCCAAACAGAGACGGAAGAAGACGCAAGATGTTCACTCCCTCAATGGTTCTGTTTCAATGGATGTCAAGGACTATGCAGACCGCTATCACATTGGTGTCTATGGAGTACCCCACTATCACCGTGACAATGGTGGAAGGAGACTAGGTCTCATGACTGTGGAAACAGACTTGAGCGGTGATGAGGGCGAAAACGTCCTGAGTCTAGGACAAAAAGGGAAGAAGGAGAGAACAGTAGTAACATACTATGTAACTTACTAAGGCATTTTAAACAAATAGCTGTAATATGGTTGTTTCTGATGAATGTTGGAGGGGAAATACACCAAAAACTTTCCTGATCATTTGGCCAATGTACCCCAATCACAACTCAAGTAACAATATTTTTCAATATTACTTTAAACTGTAGGTCTAACTAACAGTTTAGAAAATCACCACCAAACCCCTTGGGTTTTCACACTCAATAGTTAGTCCTAAATACATGAATTTCAAAAACTAAAGGCATTGTATTTGGGACATAAAATAAAAACACTAAACCCTGAACCTCAAATAAATCTTGTAATGGATAATGTGGAAATGTAACAAGTTGAGAATAAACTTCTGAAATGGTAAAAACATATTGATACAACACTAGCTAAGATGGGGATAGATCTGTCCATAATAAAGCACTGCTCTGCCTTCTTAACACTATCAACAAGGTAGGTTCTACAGGCCCTTGTTTGTCGCACCTGGACTACTGTCCAGTCGTGTGGTCAGGTGCCACAAAAAAGGACTTAGGAAAATTACAATTGGCCCAGAACTGGCCTGCACGGCTCACCCTTAAATGTACACAGAGAGCTAACAATATTATGCATGTCAATCTCTCATGGCTCAAAGTAGAGAGAGATTTACTTCATCCCTACTTGTATTTGTGAGAAGTATTGACATGTTGAATTCACCGAGCTGTCAGTTTAAACTACTAGCACACAACTGAGACACCAATGTATACCCCACAAGACATGCCACCAGGTCTCTTCACAGTCCCCACATCCAGAACAGACTATGGGAGGTGCACAATACCATATAGAGCCATGACATGTCTACTATTCCACATCAAGTAGATCATGCAAGCAGTAAAATAAGACTTTAAAAACAGATAAAAATACAACTTATGGGACAGCAGGGACTGAGAAGAGACACATCGGCACAGACACGATAACATATGCAATATAGACACACACACATGGATTTTGTGTGGTAGTGGCCTGAGGGTAAACCCTTAGGAATACCTAGGATAGGATAAAGTAATCCTTCTCACCCCCCCCCCCTTAAAAGATTTAGATGCACTATTGTAAAGTGGCTGCTCCACTGGATGTCATAAGGTGAATGCACCAATTTGTTAGTCGCTCTGGATAAGAGCGTCTGCTAAATGACTTAAATGTAAAATGTAAATGTTAATGTGGTGTGAAATCTGTTTTGTAATGTATAGAACTGCCTTTATTTTACTGGACCCCATTTAGAGTAAATGCTGCCTTGACAACAGCTAAATGGGATCCATAACTAATACCAATGTTGGTCAATTAAGGAATATGCTATTTAATCAGGTGCCATTAGTGGCTTTTTTTTGGGAGTGTCAGGTTATCACAAATCTCTGGCCCTCGGTGTGGCCTTGGCACAGGTAAATTAGATTTTGAAATAGAATGACTTAGCTGCAAAACATTACCCTAAATATAAACCAACTCAGTGAACACCATCACCATATTTTATTTAAATGTACTCAATTATTTTACCATGTCAATACTTCTTGGTTGTAAATGTTGGTGGCAGTTGTGAAAAGAGAATAGTTGCAGTTTTCAAAAATGCCATTGTTGATTTGACACTGTTCTCATTAGGCCATTTTCCCCTTTAACCAAATGGTCTACCCACTAGAAACTCAGTTACTAGTTGGACACCAAAATATGTAGCAATATATTCTCAGTGTAAAGTATTAAAGTTACGCTTGCCTGTTAACTTGCCTGTTAATTACCAAAATGGTAGACTTCAGTAAATTTGGTAAATTATCAGTATCTTTGCAACCATGTGACAGCTCCAATAAGCCCCGTATGGTGAACGAGAGGCTTGTAGATTTACTATTGAGTATTCAGTTCAGAGTTTGCTGTAGGGGAACCAGTGTGCATTACCAACTGAAATTAACAAAATTAGTGAAGATTCTGTGTGTCAGTAAGAGCCTATTGTTATTAGATAACGACACCATAACAGCTGGCTAACGGATTTACCCAGCAGGACGCAAGGGTTTGATTGACTTGTGGGCCATTTTATAAACTTGGGATATACGCAGAGTGAAGGTCTACAGCAACTGTAGTTACTCATTTCACTCCTATGGACCTAGAGTTGACAGTTGGGTCCTTCATTGACATGGCACTACTACAAGATGCGGTAAAGGACACCCTCTGTGGTCAGACGTAACATGCTTTATTAAACTTCTATTGTTAAAACCTGTTGGGGCTAGCCCTGAATACTGCCCCTTCTGGAGGAATTCGGCACCCATATAAACCATGATAAATTTTTGTCAAAAGTTGCTAATATATGCATATAAAAATTATTATCGAATAGGAAACACTCTAAAGCTTATAAAACCGTTTAAATTTTGTCTCTATGTAAAGCAGAAGTCTCAGGGCATGCATTCTCCCAAAGTCTCTCTTGTAATGAAAAAGTTGCCACCACTTCAACGTCATCGTATACACACTTCCCAAGCAGTTATAACCATGGAAACCGTTTCTACGTCTTCAGCGTGAAGCCTGCTTTCGATGAGGCGTGTAACTGTGAGAATCGCGCACGCTCACGAGACGTTCAGCGTGCCCAAACGTCCCGGTGACGCAAAAAAAAGTTTCACCAATGGGAGCTGGGAAATTTCTCTCTTTCCCTCAGGATGGACTGAACAACGTGTGTTTCTCTGTTCGCCCTCACGATTGCTGTAGACCTTTATAACATGTTAAGGCTTAATTATAAACATAGTTTGACAAGTTTACTTCGACGTTTTGGTGCGCATCCACTTGAAATTTGCATACATTTCGACCGAAAAGTGTCTAGTTTGAGAACGGAAAGACACAGACTTGAAAACTGAACGCTAACTTGGTGAGTATTAACCCTTCCAGGTCTTCTGAAGGAAGAACAGCCATGGTAAGGGAATATTTATGTCTTCATTTTGGGTTTCTATCGACTCCAAGATAGAGGAGTCAGTATGCTAAATGGGAGCGCCGACTCTCTATTATAGCCTAGTGAACGCCAAATGTAACGTTAAAAATAATTGTAACATAGCGATTGCATTTAGAAGAAGTTTATCTTGCCATACATATGTAAAACATGCATATTTAGTCAAAGTTTATGATGTATTCCTTGTTAGCTGACGTTATCTGCCGGAGCTATTTTATTTCTCTGACATTGCAGTAGCATTTTTTGAACGATGCATAATTGTAAACAGAGATTTATGGATATATATTGCATATTATTGAAAAAAAAATGAATGTACTGTGTAACATGTTATATTACTGTCATCTGATGAAGATTTCAAAAGGTTAGTGAAATGATTTTTCTTTTAATCCTGCGTTTGTTGATTGCATATATTTTCCTACTTGGCTAAGCTAATGAGGTATGTATGCAGTGGTGGTTGGATATAAATATGTGCTATGTTTTCGCCGTAAAACATTTTAGAAATCTGACTTGCTGGGTAGATAAATAACTTCTTTATCTTTAATTTGAGCCATTTTCAAGCGATTCTGTGGAGGTTAAATATTTTAGGATTATTTCTTGCGTTCCCTGCGCCACATTACAGCTCAGGGGGGGGGATGGGGGTGATCCCAAAGGGGATCATGTATCCCCATCACGTTAAGACCCTCAGCCACTAGTAGGTCTACAATTGTCAGTATTTATCACTGGTATGAAGATCCTCAGTAAGACAGAGCAAAGAACCTGAATAGACTGACACATCATTACTACAGGTCAACACAGAAATAATCAAAAACATTTGTGATCTTTTTAATTGTTTTACAAGATGCCTTTCCTCCAAAATACAATAGTGTTGTCAACAGAAACACCTCAATGTTACAGCTTTGTTGCACTGCACCAGTTTAACACTCCCCTCCCTATAAATGTAAAGCCAGTAGGATCTATCAGAGAAGCCAGGAGTCCTGGTCTGAGGCTGGAGAACGTAGCCTGGGGATGGAAGTGGTTTAGCTCTGGCCTCCCAGGGTGTGCTTGTCAAACAGGTACTCTGCCATCTTGTTTTTGACAGCATCCATCTTGGTGAGGTTGGTGATGTGGTCTCCCAGCTTCTTAATGGCCTCCACCTGCTCATTCAGGTAATGGGTCTCCAGGAAGTCACACAGCTAAAGAGGGAAAACACAGGTCAGACAAGAGAATGATTACAGACCATTGTAGATACAGTAACACACAAGAGCCTGGTGGTAATGGAATACGTGCAGATATAACTAGGCAAGTCAGTTAAAAACCAATTATTTACAAGAACATCCTAACATGGAACAGTGGGTTAACTACCTTGTTAAGGGGCAGAACAGATTTTTAGCTTGTCAGCTAGAGGATTCGATCCAGCAACCTTTTGGTTACTGGACCAACGCTCTAACCGCTAGGCAACCTGCCGCCCCTTATGCATTACATTTACATTTACATTTAAGTCATTTAGCAGACGCTCTTATCCAGAGCGACTTACAAATTGGTGCGTTCACCTTAAGACATCCAGTGGAACAGCCACTTTACAATAGTGCATCTAAATCTTTCAAGGGGGGGTGAGAAGGATTACTTTATCCTATCCTAGGTATTCCTGAAAGAGGTGGGGTTTCAGGTGTCTCCGGAAGGTGGTGATTGACTCCGCTGTCCTGGCGTCGTGAGGGAGTTTGTTCCACCATTGGGGGCCAGAGCAGCGAACAGTTTTGACTGGGCTGCGCGGGAACTGTACTTCCTCAGTGGTAGGGAGGCGAGCAGGCCAGAGGTGGATGAACGCAGTGCCCTTGTTTGGGTGTAGGGCCTGATCAGAGCCTGGAGGTACTGAGGTGCCGTTCCCTCACAGCTCCGTTGGCAAGCACCATGGTCTTGTAGCGGATGCGAGCTTCAACTGGAAGCCAGTGGAGAGAGCGAAGGAGCGGGGTGACGTGAGAGAACTTGGGAAGGTTGAACACCAGACGGGCTGCGGCGTTCTGGATGAGTTGTAGGGGTTTAATGGCACAGGCAGGGAGCCCAGCCAACAGCGAGTTGCAGTAATCCAGACGGGAGATGACAAGTGCCTGGATTAGGACCTGCGCCGCTTCCTGTGTGAGGCAGGGTCGTACTCTGCGGATGTTGTAGAGCATGAACCTACAAGAACGGGCCACCGCCTTGATGTTAGTTGAGAACGACAGGGTGTTGTCCAGGATCACGCCAAGGTTCTTAGCGCTCTGGGAGGAGGACACAATGGAGTTGTCAACCGTGGCGATATCATGGAACGGGCAGTCCTTCCCCGGGAGGAAGAGCAGCTCCGTCTTGCCGAGGTTCAGCTTGAGGTGGTGATCCGTCATCCACACTGATATGTCTGCCAGACATGCAGAGATGCGATTCGCCACCTGGTCATCAGAAGGGGGGAAAAAATTAGCTGCATTGTGTGCATAGTATGCATCTGGACTATCGTGTAGTTGCAAAGCAGCAGGTCACACAATCCTGTGTCATTAGTTATCATCTCCTGGGACAGTACCTGTATTCTATGTGATACATACATGTGATGTGCAGTTCCACCATAACTTACATGGGGGTCAACCTTGTCAGAGGCAATCTTGTGCAGGTCCAGCAGGGCCTGGTTCACATTCTTCTCCAGCTGCAGAGCACACTGCATGGCCTCCAGCCCATTGCCCCACTCATCACGTTCTGGCTTCTACACAGGACAGAGTGAACACAGACGTGTTCAGGACTACCAGCAGATATTAAGGTAAGGATAATGTGAACAGAATTACACCCCTCACACTCAGTTCAGTGGTTAGAGGCAGTATGTTTAGGACTATTCCAGGTTCTCTAGATCAATTTAACACTGGAGACACTTTCCTCCATGGAGTAAAAACATTTTCTATCAGTCTACAATCTAAAATGTGTTTCCTATGCTCAAGGGCTCACCTTGATGTCCTGGAGTAAAATGCGTCCACCTCTCTTGTTCTGGAAGGAGAGTAGCTTGTCGGCGTGCTCCCGCTCCTCAGGCAGAGCCACATCGTCACGGGAGAAATAGAAAGCCTGGGTGGATAAACACAAAACAATGTAGTTAGAAGAAAAAAAATGCCAAACATGACTCGGCATTCTGTTCATGTTGTGGCAACTAAGCTTGATGATATAGGCATGAATAAGTCTAGTCTGTAGTCTGTCATGGAGTTGTTACGCGCTCTGTCCAAGGTAGGATAGATTCCCGGCTTCATTTGGATGTTATACCTACCTGGAGGCAATTAATAGCCAAGCCAAGTATAACTCAAATATGTACTTAACGGAGTTGAGGTTATTGGAATTTAGGCGCAGGCATAATAATAAACAGGTAGATCAACTAAACGGTCATCTTGGTAGACTCCTTACCATTGAAGTGTAGGTGTAGGAGGCAAACATCTCCAAATTGATCATCCGGTTGATGGCAGCTTCGCAATCGTGGTGATAGTTCTGGCGGATCTGAGACTCCATTTTGGCAGATTATCTTTAATATCTAAATGAACCGTACAAAAAAAAGAAAAATAGGGTTTATTCGAGTTTCTTGCTATTATAGTTCAACTAAGTGTTATGTTATCAGTCCGGAATCTTCTATAATGTGGGACGAAGGCAGAGGAGTTCCGTTCAATCACTGTTAACCAAGAACTTCTTCATGCGTCTTCTCAGACTTGTGAACTGGAAGGAGTCTTGTTCGCTCTATTTATTGTTCCAAACCGAATGCATCAGTGAAATCCACCCTCACAAAGCGTAGCCAATCACCTTTAGAATTTCAACAGGAACTATGCGGATCATTTGATGACGATCCCATTCCTCAGGAGTGAATGTAACATTGTGTGTTCTCATGAATTCTTGCTAATCACATCGTTGGAGAGAGAAGACTATTAATGTTAATCTGAGAGACTCTGATATTACGTTTTATTTTGATCCAAATGATATGGACCCTGATTTAACTTTCATTGTTCATTTGTTTATCTTTCATGGAAGATTCTTTATCCTTAAAATGGAGTGGGCAAAGAACAAACCCCTCTTCACATTATTTAAGATATAATTTAAATATTATTTTGAAAAGATCAGTAAATGTAAAAACAAAAAAGCAATATAAGAGACTCATATCTCCCTCACTATCTTTAAACACCAACTGTCAGAGCAGGTCACAGATCATTGAACCTGTACATAGCCCATTTGTAAGTAGCCCATCCAACTACCTCATCCCCATATTGTTACTTATTTTTTTGCTCCTTTGCACCCCAGTATCTCTACTTCCACATTCTTCTTCTGCACATCTATCACTCCAGTGTTTTATTGCTAAATTGTAATCACTTCGCCACTATGGCCAATGTATTGCCCTACCTCCCTAATCTTACCTCATTTGCACACACTGTATATATATATATATATATATATATATATATATATATATATATTATATTGCGTTATTGACTGTACGTTTGTTTATTCCATGTGTAACTCTGTGTTATTGTTTGTGTCGCACTGCTTTGCTTTATCTTGGCCAGGTCACAATTGTAAATGAGAACTTGTTCTCAACTGGCCTACCTGGTTAAATAAAGGTGAAGTAAAAACATTAAATAAAAAGTGTTTAACTAATTGAAAAGGAATCTTGATATGTAATGCCCCTGTCTGTTAGGTTTATGTACTCTTCTTTGTATATTTTTTTGTATCGTTGTGCTCATAATAATTAATAAATAAATAAATATATATATATATATATATATATATATATATATATATATATATATATATATAAATGACTATCCCACTCATACACTGAAGCAAAGATAATGTATTATATTGACAAGAGAGCCGAGTGACCACAATGGAAATGCATGTGCTCAATGATTGAAGACAGGAACAGGTGGGGACCATTCTAGCTAATGAGAGGGCAGGTACGAGTGTGAGCAACACTAAAAGTTTCCGAAATGCCACGTGCATCCACATATATCAGTACATTTGTAAAAGCTTAAAAATTACGAAACTTCTATTCAATCAAAATCCTCAAGTAATTAGAAAATAAAGCGGGATTATCTCAGGCGGAAAGATTTTGGGCAAAGTAAAAGATCTCGCCTTGACGGCTTCATCTCGGTCTGTTATTTTTTTATTAAAAAAAAAACCTTTGTTTATTAAAAAGTCAAATTCTTCAACAAAGTTCTGAGTAAAGGGTCTGAATACTTATGTAAATGTGACATTTACAGATTTTTTTTTTCATAATAGAGATTTTAAAAAATGTCTGAAAGCCTGTTTTTGCTGTCATTATGGGGTATTGTCTGTAGACTGATGAGGGGAAAAATATATAAATCAGTTTTAGAACAAGGCTTTAACGTCACAAAATGTGGAAAAAGTGAATGGGTCTGAATACTTTCTGAATGCACTGTATATGACCATTAAGGCCAGATCGTTCTTCGAGATGTTCAGACGTTCATAGGTGACCAGCAGGGTCAAATAATAATCACAGTGGTTATAGAGGATGCAACAGGTCAGTACTTCAGGAGTAAATGTCAGTTGGCTTTTCATAGCTGAGCATTCAAAGGTTGAGAGGTCGATGGAGACAGAGGAGAAATGAAACGACAGGTCCCGGGATAAGGTAGCATGTCTGGTGAACAGGTCAGGGTTCCATAGCTGCAGGCAGAACAACAGCAGGTGGACTGGGGAGTCTTCAGGCCAGGTAGTTCTGATGCATGGTCGTAGGGCTTAGGCACAATGGGGGGGTGAAGGTGGTTGGGCTTCCAGGTGAAGCTGGTTGAGAGAATGCCAAGAGTGTGCAAAGTTGTCATCAAGGCAAAGCATGGCTACTTTGAAGAATCTCAAATCTCAAATATATTTTGATTTGTTTAACACTTTTTTGGTTACTACATGTGATATTGAAAATGATTTGAAGACAAGTCTGTTAATTCATAAATATTTTGCAAAATAAAGCCATGTTTCAATGCATGTCAGCGGAACCGGAAGCGAGACAACTAGCTTCACTGACTCTTTCTATGTGTTAATAGTAGAGGTGTCATAATACCTATAAAACCTAGCCGTCAAACAGGGTGATGGTTCCGATCATTTTTCCACCAATCATCTTTCCCATAGAGGATTTTAGAAACACTTCAAATAAGGGCTGTGTTTCGTATAGGCTTATCTTGGCGTGAGGTTTTGATAAACATGTAAATCTCTCTCGGACAAGGTGACTTTTATCAATAGACTCACTGAATAAATGTGTTTGGCACAGGATAAAGATGAAACGATCTCATGCTGCTACCCAAAGCCAAGGGATACTGAAGTTCTTGAACAGGTTTGTTAGCCAGTTTGTTAGTCCAGTAATGTTTGTTGGCATATTATTTTATTTTCAATTCTGGTGGTTATTTATAAATGTTTGTGGTGCAAATTTCACTGTCTTTAAAATAAAAAACCTAAAAAACACATTTGTTCACCCATAACACATGGATGGCTAATGCAGAAAGAATGAATTGATGGATTCTAGCTAACACAACCTGAACTTTCACATACACAGAGACAGGCAGATCTCATGGCATCAGTCTTTTTCCACTAGTTTGTGCATAGTGACACCTACTGACATGAACTGGTAAAGCAAGTTTGGTTAGAATAGAGTGGAATAAAATGAATGATATTCAATCAAATCTGCCTCATGAAAAGGGGGATATTATTTTCAATGAAAATGTTGAAAGTAGTTGATTTAATGAATGTATATATGGATTTTACAGGCAATCAGTTCCTATAGTGAGCCCCACTGAACAAACCTCTGGTGGACCAGATGGAGACCAGGACAACAATAGGTTCGGGCTTTCATGACTTGAGCATTCAAAAAAAGTTATTACAAGGTCTACTGTCTTAATTGTAACTCTGCCTTACATAAATCTTCTAGAAAGAATCATTTTAGAAGAGCACTGTAATCAGATGAAAAAATAATAGGTTTTATGTCATAAAATTTAAACCTGTCTGTCCATTGCTTAACATTGTGCATAGAGGGAAATATATACTTAAAGACATTGTTTCTTTTCTTTTGCATAACACTCATCCCTGCTATAGTAGTTCATTGAACTACAGAGTATGTTCTCCATTGAAGTTGTTGTCTCTGTCTCTTTTGGTATCAGATTTAGAATGAGTAAGAGCAAGGTTTGTGGTAGTTTGAAAGAGTTTGATCCACCTTAGGTCAGGAGTGTTTCCAATCCACATAACCTGACAAGAAAACCCCCAGTCCTATAGTGATAGCACAGATGAAAAGGGAAGCTATCTAAAACAATAATATTTTGTCATGGCCTACGAAGAGGACCCTGGACCCATACCTGACCAGGTCATGAGATCAGGAAACACTCTAGGCCCCAGAAAAGACACATACACATTTTGCCACACCACCTTGGCACCTGCGGTGTCACCTCTGGCTAATGAGGTGCAGTTCAAGAACAAATAATTATTTTTGAACAACTTTTTACTGACTCAAGACTTCTGAACTCATGATTTTTTTTTCTTCTGAGTGACTCATTTAAGATTTAAGATATTAGTTTAGACCTGCTGGCCGCAATGAATTATCCAGCACGATTAATATGCGATCCTTTGGTGATGCGCTCCGACCAACAACTGTCTGTCATATGGGCATAGGCAAAATAGATCATTCTGCAGGCAGCATAGAGAAGAAAACTATATTGAATGCAATTAATTGATTATTGAATGTTATGATGGTCACAGCTTTGTAGAACCAAAACATAAACAGCCTCTGCTGAACAAACTCGAGAACGAATCGTTTGGGGTGTTGCAGTTCAAACAATATTGTGCTGATCACCTTCACGGTAGTAAAGCAACACATTCTGCCAAGAGTTGTTCACAATCTAGTCCGGTTGAAGCCTAACAAGACCTCGTTTCAAATGTACCAAGAAATAATGGTATTTGTACGCCTAGCAATCAACAAATGTACATGGTTTAAAGCATGCTTTTACAGTCTCAGTCAAAACTGACAGCTTAGGGTCGCAAAGGTAGTGATTCCTATGTTGAAGATGTAAAGAATATTTGCTGTTCTGTGGTGTGTAATGAGGAGCAACCAGATGCTGCACTTGACGCATTTATGAAAGGACTTATTCCAGTTATTAATAAGCATGCAGCCATTAAGAATATGACTGCAAAAATAAAAGGTTAAATCCCCATGGATTGATGAGGAATTGGAAAATGGTATGGTTGAGAAGGATGAGGCAAAGGGAATGGCAAATAAGCCTGGCTGCACAGCTGACTGGCAAACATACTGTACAATAAATTCAGAAATCATGTGACTAAAGTGAACAAAAAGGAGAAGGAGAAAATGTACTATGAAACAAAGATAAATTATATGAAAAATGATAGCAAAAAAGCTTTGAAGTACCTTAAATGAAATGTTGGACAAAAAGACAAACTTGGGCTCCATCATTCATTGAATCAGATGGCTCATTCACCACAAAACCCACTGATATTGCCAATTACATTAATGCTTTTTTCATTGGCAAGATTGGAAAACTTGGGTATGACATGCCAACAACTAATTCTGAACTTACACATCCGTGCATAACTGACCAAATTATAAAAGACAAGCATTGTTATTTAGAATTCCATAAAGTGAGTGTGGAAGAGGTGAAAAAATGGTCTGTCATCAATGACAAGCCACCTGGGTCTGACAACTTGGATGGAAAATGACTGAGGCTGACAGCGGACGGACGATATTGCAACTCCTATTTGCCCTCTCTTCAACCTAAGCCTACAGGAAAGTGTGCACCCTCAGCCCTGAAGGGAAGCAAAAGTCATTCCATTACCCAAGAATAGCAAAGCACCCTTTACTGGCTCAAACAGCTGACCAATCAGGCTGTTACCAACCCTTAGTAAACTTTTGAAAAAAATGGTGATTGACCAGATACAATGCTATTTCACAGTAAATTAATTAACAACATATTTTCAGTACGCTTACAGGGAAGGGCATTCAACATGTACGCACTTACACAAATTACTGATGATTGGCTGAGAGAAATTGATAAATAAAAGATTGTGGGAGATGTTTTGTTAGGGCTCCCGAGTGGCGCAGCAGTCTAAGGCACTGCATCTCAGTACAATAGGTGTCACTACAGTCCCTGATTCAAGTCCAGGCTGTATTACATCCAGCCGGCGCACAATTGGCACATCGTCGTCCGGGGTAGTCCGTCATTGTCAATAAGAATTTGTTCTTAACTGACTTGCCTAGTTAAATAAAGATTAAAAATACAGAAACATAAAATAAAACACTTCATCTTTTCACAATATTGATCATAATCTGCTGCTGTAAAAAGTGTATGTGTTATGGCTTTACGTCCCCTGCTATATTGTGGATCTGGATCTGGTCTAACAGAACACAGAGGGTGTTCTTTAATGGAAGCCTCCAACATAATCTAGGTAGAGTCAGGCATTCCCCAGAGCAGCTGTCTAGGTCCCTTACTTTTTCAATCTTTACTAATGACTTGCCACTGGCATTGAGTGAAGCCTGTGTGTCTATGTATGTTGATGAACTAAAACACTAAACCAGGGGTGTCAAAGTCAAATGGACGGAGGGCCAAATAAAAAAATCAGCTACAAGACGAGGGCCGGACTGTTCGAATGTTCATTGAAATTTTTTTAAATGACGCATATAGTCTAGTGAACCTAATTGAACCTACTGAAAACCTAACAAATATATTACAATATGATCAGATAAATAAAGCAATATTTTCTTATGGCTCTGTCAGTAATCTTTAATTTTCAACAGACACAAAAGACAAATTTCCTTTATATAAATATCCCCATAACATGAACATTAAATGAAAGAAACCGGTATTCAAGGCACCATCAGTAGACTATATTTTCTATTTTAGCAAAAGTGGGCTAAATTTACTTCAAAGAAAAACAATAATAGCAATTTTCTATCATCCACTCAACTGAAATATTTTTAAAATATAATTGGATTGAAATACAAAAAAATAAAGTGCAAAAATCTATTAATCAAAAACAACACTTTGTTTAAGGAGAAGTAACATGCAGTGAAAACAAATATTAAATTTTAACTTTTAAACTTGAACTGAGTAAAAACTCTAAATATGTGATTGCACAGTAATGTTCACTTGTTTGAGGTTGAGGGTGATACTTGGTGGTGTCCCATCTTTTCCACAAGTTCATCAATGTTCGGGGTAAGGCTCTGAGCTGAAGAAATCCTCAGAATTGAGTGGAGGTGTTCAGCAGTAAGTCGACTTCTGTGTGATGTTTTGTTCAGGTTCATCAAAGAAAACAGTTGTTCACACAGGTATGTGCTGCCAAACATAGACAACGTTTGAGCAGCCTGGATGCGCAGCTGGGGCATTGTGCCGGGGAGGAACGGGCGAACTCCGCAGCACCCACTGCCGCATATTTTGCCCTCAGTGCATCATTGCATTGGAGGTCAATCAACTCCATTTGGAGGTTTGGTGGTGAGCTTTCCACGTCAACAGCAAATGGGTTACCGAGCAGTTCCAACCTGCTTTTTGTGCTTCAAAGTCAGCAAATCGGCGTCGAAAGTCAGCGGCAAGCATACCTATTTTATCAGCCAACTGTGTGCTCGGGAACGCACTGGTAGAGAGCTTCTCTTTCATGGTCTGGCAGCTGGGAAAGTGGCTCAAATTTTCTTTCCGCATCTGCGTCTCCCACAGAGTCAGTTTGGTTTTAAATGCCTTCACTGTACTGTACATATCAGAGATGACACGATCCCGACCCTGCAGCTGCAAGTTTATTGCATTCAGATGACTCGTAATGTCACACAGAAAAGCCATTTCACACAGAAACATTTCGTCTCGGAGTTGTGTTGTGTCTTTCCCTTGCTGTCCAAGAACAGACAAATCTCCTCACGAAGCTCGAAACATCTTTGAAGCACCTTTCCCTGGCTTAGCCATCGCACCTCTGTGTGATAAGGCAAATCACCATGCTCCGTTTCTAACTCCGTCAGAAATGCCTTGAACTGGCGGTGATTCAAACCTTTGGCTCTGATAAAGTTAACTGTGCGCGTGATGATGCTCATTACATGCTCCATTTTCAAGGCTTTACCGCACAACGCTTCCTGGTGTATGATACAATGATAAGCTGTCAGCTCACCTGTCGCGTTTTCCTCTTGCATCTTTTCCCGTATCTTCGCCACCAGTCCGCTCCTGTGTCCACACATCGCAGGTGCTCCGTCCGGTTGTCAAACCCACGAGTTTTTCCCAAGGCAGCTCCATCTCATTTACACATCTTGACACCTCTTCATACAAATCATGCCCCGTAGTTGTGCCATGCATAGGACGTAAAGCCAAAAACTCCTCTGTCACGCTTAGGTTGGAGTCCACTCCGCGGATGAAAATTGACAACTGGGCAATGTCAGAAATGTCGGTGCTCTCATCCACAGCCAAGGAATATGCAACAAAATCTTTTCCCTTTTTCACAAGCTGCTCTTTTAGATTGATGGACAACTGGTCTACTCTCTCGGCAATGGTGTTTCTGCTCAGACTCACATTTAAAAAGAGTTGCCTTTTTTCTGGGCAAACCACAAACTTTAATCATGCAGTTTTTGATGAAATCCCCCTCCGTAAATGGCCGGGCTGATTTAGCGATCTCTTCTGCCAAAATAAAACTGGCCTTGACAGCAGCCTGGCCTTGTGATTTGGCTTTTTTGAACAGAGCCTGTCGAGATTTGAGGCCTCGTTTTAATTCCTCTGCCTTTTGTAGCCTTTGTTCCATGTCCATATTCTTGTTTTTGTCCGCGTGTTTCGTTTCATAATGTCGTCTCAGATTATACTCTTTCAGTACCGCCACACTTTCTCCACACAGAAGACACACAGGTTTTCCAGCTACCTTCGTGAACATATACTCCGACTCCCACCTTGTTTGAAACCCCCGGTTCTCAGTATCCACCTTCCGTTTTGCCATTTTTGATGGGTATCTGAAAGTTAATTTTACTGTGATGCTGACGACTGCTGTGCCAATAAATATTGAAATGAAGCAGCCTACTGCTCGGTGCGTCACCTTTGCATTGTGGGAAATGTAGTATTGGTGCGTGTAAAAGATCTGCGGGCTGCCGGCTTGCTGCGGGCCGGTTCTAATAATAAATCAAGATCATCCCAGGGGCCGTAAAAAACCTTCTTGCGGGCCGGATGTGGCCCGCGGGCCTTGACTCTGACATATGTGCACTAAACCCTAAACCTCAACTAAATCTTGTAATGAATAATGTGGAAATGTAACAAGTTGAGACTAAACTTTTGTCATGGTCAAAACATATTGATACAACGGTAGCTAAGATGGGGATAGGTCTGTCCATAATAAAGCACTGCTCTGCCTTAACACTATCAACAGGGTAGGTTCTACAGGCCCTTGTTTTTTCGCACCTGGACTACTGTCCAGTCGTGTGGTCAGGTGCCACAAAAAAGGACTTAGGAAAATTACAATTGGCCCAGAAATGTACACAGAGAGCTAACAATATTATGCATGTCAATCTCTCATGGCTCAAAGTAGAGGAGAGATTTACTTCATCACTACTTGTATTTGTGAGAAGTATTGACATGTTGAATGCACCGAGCTGTCAGTTTAAACTACTAGCACACAACTCAGACACCAATGCATACCCCACAAGACATGCCACCAGGTCTCTTCACAGTCCCCACATCCAGAACAGACTATGGGAGGTGCACAGTACCACATAGAGCCATGACATGTCTACTATTCCACATCAAGTAGCTCATGCAAGCAGTAAAATAAGACTTTAAAAATAGATCAAAATACAACTTATGGGACAGCAGGGACTGAGAAGAGACACATCGGCACAGACACTATAACATATGCAATATAGACACAATGGATTTTGTGTGGTAGAGGCCTGAAATCTGTTTTGTAATGTATCGAACTGCCTTTATTTTGCTGGACCCAATTTAGAGTAAATGCTGCCTTGAAAACAGCTAAATGGGATCCATAACTAATACCAATATTGGTCAATTAAGGAATATGCTATTTAATCAGATGCCATCTAGTGGCTTTTTTTGGGAGTGTCAGGTTATCACAAATCTCTGGCCCTCTGTGTGGCCTTGGCACAGGTAAAATAGATTTTGAAATAGACTTACCTGCAAAACATTACCCTAAATATCAGCCAACTCCGTTAACACTATCACCATATTTTATTAAATGTACTCAATTATTTTACCATGTCAATACTTCTTTGTTGTAAATGTTGGTGGCAGTTGTGAAAAGAGAATAGTTGCAGTTTTCAAAAATGCCATTGTTGATTTGACACCGTTCTCATTAAGCCATTTTCCCCTTTGACCAAATGGTCTACCCACTAGAAACTGTTACTATTTGGACACCAACATATGTAGCAATATTTTCTCAGTGTAAAGTATTAAAGTTACACTTGCCTGTTAATTACCAAAAGGTTAGACTTCAGTAATTTTGGTAAATTATCAGTATCTTTGCAACCATGTGACAGCTCCAATAAGACCCGTATGATGAACGAGATGCTTGTAGATTTACTATTGAGTAGTCAGTTCAGAGTTTGCTGTAGGGGAACTAGTGTGCATTACCAACTGAAATTAACAAAATTAGTGAAGATGGAGTGTGTCAGTAAGAGCTGAACGTTATTATTAGAGAAATACACCATAACAGCTGGCTAACGGATTTACCCAGCAGGACGCAAGGGTTTGATTAACCTGTGGGCCATTTTATAAACTTGGGATATGCAGAGTGAAGGTCTACAACAACTGTAGGTACCCATTTCACTCCTATGGACCTAGAGTTGACAGTTGGGTCCTTCATTGACATGGCACTACTACAAGATGCGGTAAAGGACACCCTCTGTGGTCAGACGTAACATGCTTTATTAAACTTCTATTGTTATGACCCTCAGCCACTAGTAGGTCTACAATTGTCCGTATTTATCACTGGTATGAAGATGCTCAGTAAGACAGAGCAAAGAACCTGAATAGACTGAATCATTACTACAGGTCAACACTTAGAAATAAGCAACAAAAACATTTGTGATCTTTTTAATTGTTTTACAAGATGCCTTGCCTCCAAAATACAGTAGTGTTGTCAACAGAAACACCTCAATGTTATAGCTGTGTTGCACTGCACCAGTTTAACACTCCCCTCCCTATAAATGTAAAGCAAGTAGGATCTATCAAAGAAGCCAGGAGTCCTGGTCTGAGGCTGGAGAACATAGCCTGGGGATGGAAGTGGTTTAGCTCTGGCCTCCCAGGGTGTGCTTGTCAAACAGGTACTCTGCCATCTTGTTTTTGACAGCATCCATCTTGGTGAGGTTGGTGATGTGGTCTCCCAGCTTCTTAATGGCCTCCACCTGCTCATTCAGGTAATGGGTCTCCAGAAAGTCACACAGCTAAAGAGGGAAAACACAGGTCAGACAAGAGAATGACTACAGACCATTGCAGATACAGTAACACACAAGAGCCTGGTGGTAATGGCATAAGTGCAGATATAACTAAGCAAGTCAGTTAAAAACAAATTTACAAGAACATCCTAACGTGGAACAGTGGGTTAACTACCTTGTTCAGGGGCAGAACAGAATTTTAGCTCGTCAGCTAGATGATTCGATCCAGCAACCTTTTGGTTACTGGAGCAACGCTCTAACCGCGAGGCAACCTGCCGCCCCTTATGCATTAGTATGCATCTGGACTATCGTGTACTTGCAAAGCAGGAGGTCACACAGGTCTCCTGGGACAGTACCTGTATTTTATGTGATACATACATGTGGTTTAACCATAACTTACATGGGGGTCAACCTTGTCAGAGGCAATCTTGTGCAGGTCCAGCAGGGCCTGGTTCACATTCTTCTCCAGCTGCAGAGCACACTGCATGGCCTCCAGCCCATTGCCCCACTCATCACGTTCTGGCTTCTACACAGGACAGAGTGAACACAGAAGTGTTGAGGACTACTAGCAGACATTGAGGTCAGGATAAAGTGAACAGAGTTACATCCCTCACAGTTTCAGTTCAGTGGTTAGAGGCAGTATGTTCAGGACTACAGGATCTCAACTTAACGCTGGAGACACTTTCCTCCATGGAGTAAAAACATTTATCTACGATCTAAAATGTGTTTCCTATGCTCAAAGTTTCACCTTGATGTCCTGGAGTAAAATGCGTCCACCTCTCTTGTTCTGGAAGGAGAGTAGCTTGTCGGCGTGCTCCCGCTCCTCGTCGCTGTTCTCCTTGAAGAAATGCGCGAAGCCAGGCAGAGCCACATCGTCACGGGAGAAATAGAAAGCCTGGGTGGATAAACAAAACAGTGTGGTTAGAAGAAAAAAATGCCAAACATGACTCGGCATTCTGTTCGTGTTGTGGCAACTAAACTTGATGATATAGGCATGAATAAATCTAGTCTGTAGTCTACTTGGTAACCTGACAATTAACCTGTCAAGGAGTTGTTACGCGCTCTGTCCAAGGTAGGATAGATTCTCGGCTTCATTTGGATGTTATACCTACCTGGAGGCAATTAATAACCAAGCCAAGTATAACTCAAATGTGTACTTAACGGAGTTAAAGAAGTTATTGGCTACAGAAAAGTCATGTGAAAAGTGGAATTTAGGCGCAGGCATAATAATAAACAGGTAGATCAACAAAACGGTCATCTTGGTAGACTCCTTACCATTGAAGTGTAGGTGTAGGAGGCAAACATCTCCAAATTGATCATCCGGTTGATGGCAGCTTCGCAATCGTGGTGATAGTTCTGGCGGATCTGAGACTCCATTTTGGCAGATTTTCTTTAATATCCAAATGAACGGTACAAAAATAGAGTTTATTCGACTATTTTGCTATTACAGTTCAAGTAAGTACTATGTCAACAACCAGGAATGTTCTATGATGCGGGACGAAGGCAGATGAGTTCCGTTCAATCACTGTTGAAGCAAGAACTTCTTCATGCGTCTTCTCAGACTTGTGAACTGGAAGGAGCCTTGTTCGCTCTATTTATTGTTCCAAACGGAATGCGTCAGTGGAATCCACCCTCACAGAGCGTAGCCAATCAACTTTAGAATTTCAACAGGAACTAGGCGTGTCATTTAAAGACGAGCCCACTCATACACATCCCCTAAAGCAAAGATTACTTTTTATATTGACAAGAGAGCCGAGTGACCACTCTAACAATGGAAATACATGTGCTCAACGAATGAAGACAGGCAAGATCAGGTGGGACCATTCTAGCCAATGAGAGGGCAGGTATTCGTATGAACAACACGCACAACTAAACATATTCTTTCTCAAAGTTTCCGGAATGCCACATGCATCCACATCTAAAGCAGTAGTATCAGCCAAAAGCAATGCTACAGTGCAGGTCTAACAACAGCGGTTATTGTTGAAAAATGTGTGTGTTTGTTATATCCTTAGAATACAATTGGAAGACTTGGAAAATCCATTCTAATGTTAGGCTAATTGAGAAATAGTCTGTGTCTATATTTGATTTAGGATATATAAGGAATTGAACTTTGAGACACAGGTCTGTAAACTTCTGTTTCATTCTCTAAGAGCACATGTTTCAATAACACATGAAGCTTAATTATTGACCTTTTCCAGAATGCAGTCAAAAGAAAAACTTAGGGTTTATCACATTTAAAAAAAAACATAAATTCAATTTTCAGTATGAGGTATGGGAATACAGTAGTGGACAGAGAAAGAAAGGCTGGCTTTTGTAGAAAGGCTATTTGATGATACACCTTTCGGTTTCAAATGACATATTGTTGTTGTCAAATGGTATATCAAAGTTGATTACAATAGCCTAGAAATAACTACACAAAATCAGTAGCTACATACATCTAACCATACTACTTGTGATGTAAGTGTATATAGTGTATATAGTAAGTGTATATAAGTGTATATAGTATATAGTATGTTTACTGGTCATAGTATGGATATAGTTAGTATGCCAGATTAGCCAAAATACGAAGTTTTCAAGCAGTGGACATTATTTCCGTGCTTTCAGGGCCCATAATGCAATTCTTCAGACAACAGGCGTGGCCTCATAACATTTTAAGAAAATTGCAGAAAATATGGTGTCCCGAAGTGAGACGAGAGCGGATACAATTTCAGTGCTATAACTAATTATGACAAATAAGTTAAGTTTCTTTGCTACGCTATCCTTACGAAACGCGTAGCATATCATTGCAGCAGTATGTACCGTTATGTTAGCTAGCTACCAAACACATATTTAGTTGGCTATTAATACATCAGGCTTAGCTAAGCGGTATAGTCATTGTGCGTTCTCAATGAACATTGTTAATTCACTCTGGCTATCTACTCCGATTTCAGAGCACTCTCATCTGAGTGTGCCAAAGAACAGATTAATTGATTAATTTTACAACCGTAACACCCGTTGAATATAACCGGTATCAGTAAACGTCTGCAAAAAAAGCATAATTAAATTGTTGCCAGAAACACAGTTACAGTCACCGACGTCATTAATTCACTTGAACTCAGCTAGCGAACACACACACACGATGTCTGGAAGAGGTAAAGGCGGCAAGGGACTCGGAAAAGGAGGCGCCATCTGAGACAGGAGGAGATGGAGAATTCTACGCGTTCTAAAAGAGCAAGCCCTTTTAAGGGTAATTCCTGGCTTTCTTAGGCAGAAATCCACTTCTCTCATTCCGGTATCAACACGCTGTCGGGTTTTCTTCGTGCTGTAAGGGCGAGCGACTACCAACGCGTGTGGAGCTGTCTCAACTGTGCCCAGACAGACAACCCTGCGCTCTACAAGGTAAAAAGGTGTGTTTGATTTAAGGCGTTCCAGTTTTCTCTAACACTAATTGTATCACAGGTAACCTAGTCCTGTCACGTAGTTCTCTGGTGTAGCACCAGAGAAACGCATTTCTAACCGCATATTATATAGCCTGTTATACATCCACACCGCGTTTTGTCGTTTCCTGATCATGTAGTAGTATTTTAGCTTATAACAAACATACCATTTGTTTTCTATCACGCTGCGCTGCACCCCCTCCCCCCTCATCCTAACTAACAAATCTACATTGCTTGAGCCCATTTGTTCTGTGGCTGGCCGCCATTTTAGCTTGAGGGTGTATCCTACAACTAACCACTGGTACTATCCCAGTATTAGGTGTTTGTACTCCAAAATAATAAACTTAAAAGCTGAACCTACCATAAGCCTGACTACAAAACCAACAATGGCTACTGCACCCCCAATCACAAGCGAACAGAGAAAATTGATATGGACCAAAGCTTTTGATGGGAAACCAGGCATGACTATGACACCATCTGTGGAGGAAAAACCCCATCAATCCAAAAAGGATCCCCGCTTATCCAAGTATGTCAAGTCCCAAGCAGGCAAGAAAAATACACTGTCACTGGACTGTTATGCCACTCCTACACAGCAAGAAATGATAGTGCAAAAAGAGAGTATTAACTCTCCCGAACCCACCCCTGAAGAACCTAGCAAACCAATGAATGCTACCAGGCCACCCAAGGAGTGTATTGAACCAAACAAGGACACCATCTCAATCTCTCCACCAAGCACCACCACCGGAGAAGAAATACCACATACCAAGGACAAAACGGACCCTATAGCGCTCCATGAAGTACTAGTCCAGCTCCAATATCTTGCCAGCGAACTCAGCAAACATACCCAATCAACCCCTCTTGCCCCCTTTGCTCTCCAACTACAAGATACCCTCATGGAAATGGGCACGGCGCTTGTACACGGTGATACCACAGCAACTAACCCTCCACAAGCTCAACCTCTATCCCCACCTCAAGATACATATTCTGATATTGTCACCCAGAATATGGGAAGATATGGGATGCTGTACAGTAGCCACCCACAAAAACAGGCCAGAAGGGAAAGCACAAGCGACAAGCAGAAACTGTCTCCTGTGGTAATTGACTTCTTGAACAGTGATGCACTCCCACCTACTTCAAACAAAGACATCTACAAAGAAATCCTACGCAATAAACCTAATATCCAGCTGCAAAAGCTCATCCAGATGAGAAGAGGTGGAATCCTTGTATTTGTCAAGGATATCCACTCCATGAACTCCCTACTCTCCCACTGGCCCACAGGGGCCTTCAACGGAACAACGATAAAGTGCAGGTTGGCACAGAGAGGAAACCAAACCACCCAAGACAACAAACCCACCAAACAGCTTATCATCAAGGGCATCCAAATGGAAACCACCAGCGATGAAATCCAGCAAGAACTGGAGAGGCAGCACATTACAACCACTAAAGTATACAGGATTGTCAGCCGAGCCACACAGCAACCGACCACTTTCATCCGTATTCACCTCAGCAACCCGGACGACGCGCCTGGCCTACTGCTAGAGGGATTCTACATGAACTACTTCCACTTCAGGGTGGAAAAAGCACGGCCACCCCCCGCCATTATCAAACAATGCTACAAATGTCAAGAATTCAACCACGTCTCCACAGACTGCAAAAACCAGATAAAATGTCTGCGATGTGCTGAAAACTACCACCATAAAGAGTGCCCCAAAGAGAAAAATGATGCCAGCTGTGCCAACTGTGGCGGTGCCCACCCATCGGTCTCCAGACAATGCCCCACCTACCTAGCCCTCACCACCACCAAGCCCACCAGGACTACTACCACCATCAGCACAGCCACTACCAACCATCTCGCAACACCAAGCCTCCCCGGCTCCCAGCCTCTCACCAGCACCACTCACCTGCAGGAGGACCTGAAAGGAATATGCGGAGATGAAGAAATGGTAAAGAGAGTTATGGACAGCATAAGGAAACACAGAGATGCCCCCCCCTCTTAAGGCTGTAGAAGGCGATTCCAAGTTAAATACACTCCAAACCAAATGGCTACTCCAATAAATGTTCAACATATCAACATCAGAGGGCTAAGGAAAAACGAGCAGGAGCTGAAGCAACTTCTTCTAGAAAAGCAAACCAGCATTGCCTCTATCAACGAAACCTTCCTAAGTACTAATGTAAGATTCCGTATTCCTGGCTTTAACATTCTAAGGAAGGAGCGACTAGAGGGATGCAGAGGGGGGGGGGGGGGTTGGCACTGCTTTTAAAAGAAGGAATAGAGTACTCTGAAGCCGT
Organism: Oncorhynchus nerka; assembly: GCF_034236695.1. Lineage (NCBI taxonomy): Eukaryota > Metazoa > Chordata > Actinopteri > Salmoniformes > Salmonidae > Oncorhynchus > Oncorhynchus nerka. The sequence goes on from NC_088421.1 coordinate 3,898,453, forward strand.
TTTCAACCTCACCAAAGAAGAACTCAACAACAACGAGTACACTGCAGCGAAAATACTCCTAAATGCACAAACCCCTCTTCTGGTAGCCACCATATACTGTCCACCCGCAACAACACCCTCTGAAAAATTGATCGCCACCCTTGCAGACAACAACTGCCACACCATCATAATGGGAGATTTTAATGCCAAACACATCGACTTCAACTGTAATACTACAAACACATCGGGAAGAGTACTAAGGGATATCCTCGACAGCACAAACCTGGCCATCCTCAACACCAACGAGCCCACACACATCCATTCTGCAAACTCAACGGCAGACATCCTTGATCTTGTCCTCTGCTCCCCGGACTTGGCTGCTAAACTTCTTAGCTTCTCGGTCAGCCACGACGTGGGAAGTGACCACCTTCCTGTCCTTGCCTCCTTCTCTCTCCAACTCCAACAAGCACCTGAAAAGCAAAGATACAACTACAAGAAAGCAGACTAGGATAAATACAGAAATTGCATTACAGACAAGATAACAAATATTGCAGTACCAACGCAGAACCCCAAAGATCTGGACCAGCTGGCGGAGAGAATAGGGAGTATCCTCATCCAGGCCCGGGAAGAGACCATCCCACTTACCACCACCAGACCACCACAACAACTCCCACCACACATCCTCAGTCTCATCAAGCAGAAAAGAAAGATCCGGAGAGACTTTATCAGAACAAGAGCACCCAACCTGAAAACAGAAGTTAATCGGTTGCAGAATCACATCAGACACCAACTCACCCTCCACAAACAGAAACAGTGGACTGCCTTCTATCACCAGCTAGATACAGACACCAACCCCCGGACCTTCTGGCAAAAAATCAAAACAATCAACGGAGACAAATCCAATAACATCATACCTGTGCTAAAGTCTCAAAACCAACTCATCGAAGACAACAAAACAAAAGCAACACTATTCAGAAACCACCTACAAAATGTTCATTCTTGTCCCGACGATCCTCTCTTTGACAAAGACTGGAAAACCATTGTTGACAGAGAAATGCAGAAAACAGTGTACACCTCAAATCCGACACCAGTAGACCATCCCCTCACCCGCTCTGTGAGCATTGAAGAAATCAAGAACCCCCCTGAAAAAAAAACAAAAAAACAAAGCACCAGGGGAAGACAACATTGACAGCACACTCATCAAACAAGCACCTGACAAATACCTGCACCTTCTTTTCAACCTCTTCACAGCATGTCTCACGGAAGGCTACTTTCCCCTACCCTGGAAATCTGCAGTTGTCACAATGATCCACAAACCTGGCAAAGACCCATACAACGTCACAAGTTACAGACCAATCAGCCTCCTCAGCCATGTCGGGAAGCTGTTTGAGCGAGTACTCACCCAAAGACTGAGCGGCCACACCGAGGAAGTGGGCCTCCTTGGAATCCACCAAGCTGGCTTCAGGAAAGCAAGATCAACCACCGATAACATTCTAAGACTGTCAGAGGACATCCTTCGGAACTTCAAGAAAAAATAACTTACCCTGGCGGTTTTCTTTGACATAGAGAAAGCATTTGACAAGATGTGGCACAACGGACTATGTTACCGGCTCGCAGATTCATTTACATTTACATTTAAGTCATTTAGCAGACGCTCTTATCCAGAGCGACTTACAAATTGGATTCCAATCTCAAACTACCGCTCTCCATCAGAAACATCATCACCAGCTTTCTCCACAGGTCTCCACAGCAATATCCTCACCCTTCACCCCGGAGGCAGGTGTCCCACAGGGGGCAGTTCTAAGCCCGCTACTTTTTCTACTCTACATATCAGATATCTACTACCCTCCACCCACCGTAGGACAAGTCTCACAGTTTGCCGATGACCTCTGCTACTGGTCCAGCTCCAAATGTCCTCAACTTGCTGCAAAAAAACTACAGAAGTCTATTGAAATGATTGAGTCGTGGTCCAACATGTGGCGAGTAAAATTGAACCCACAAAAGACCCAATGTGTCCTCTTCACAAAAAGCACAGGGAAAAAGACCAGGAAACCCATAGATCTCAAACTCTACGGTGAAACAATAAAAGTAGGAAAAGAAGCAAAATTCCTTGGAGTCACCTTCCAGAATAACATGAGCTGGACAACTCATATAGCGAACATAGAGAGAGAGGGACGAAAAAGACTAAACCACCTAAAAACGCTGTGCGGAAGAAAATATGGAGCCTCACCTCAGACAGTGCTGAAAGTCTACACCAGCTACATCCGCCCCCTCTTTGAATACGCCCTGCCAGCCTGGATAACAGCTTCACCACAGCAGATGAATCGGCTACAGACAGTCCAAAACATGGCAGCAAAAATGGCTTACAGACTACCAAGATACATCAGCAACCACTACGTTAACAGCATATCTGGACTGACATCAATCAACAACAGACAGTCAGTCATTGGCCAGAAGTTCATCAACAGAGCCACTCACAACCCATCATTGAAGGAAGCCGTGGGACAGGCCAAATGGACCACAGATACACCCATGTCCATAATGCTAAAGCTGACCTAGAAGAGAGGAAGAAAAAAAAATAAAGGAAAAAAAGGAAAAAATACAAAAAAAATACAAAAATTAATAAAATTACAAAAAAAAAAGTGTGTGTGTATGAAAATGTGTAGATATTTGTGAAAATGTGTAGATATATGTGATTGCACTCCTTAGCAGCCCGACCCCTCTCCCCATGCACAGCTGTAAGCTACAACTCTAATGAAGCCCTTTTATCCCTCTCTTATTCCTCCTTTTTTTATTTTTTATTTATAAACAAAACACCACAAACTCATGTCGGGAAAAGCAAAAAGGTGAAACTGACCGTTCTGATAAAAACCCTAGGGCATTCAGCCTCGGGGGATGCCCTGCTGACCACACCCTTCTTCCTTGTTCCTGGCCTGCCCTGCCTCTTCCACTAATCCAATTGTTGCTTATGGACAGAAAAGAGCAGAGGCTCTGAGCTGTCCGATCAGGTCCATTGTCTACTTGTCTTGTCTTCCAGTTCACAAGTCTGAGAAGACGCATGAAGAAGTTCTTGCTTCAACAGTGATTGAACGGAACTCATCTGCCTTCGTCCCGCATCATAGAACATTCCTGGTTGTTGACATAGTACTTACTTGAACTGTAATAGCAAAATAGTCGAAGAAACTCTATTTTTGTACCGTTCATTTGGATATTAAAGAAAATCTGCCAAAATGGAGTCTCAGATCCGCCAGAACTATCACCACGATTGCGAAGCTGCTATCAACCGGATGATCAATTTGGAGATGTTTGCCTCCTACACCTACACTTCAATGGTAAGGAGTCTACCAAGGTGACCGTTTTGTTTTACCTTATTATTCCTGGGCCTAAATGCCTCTTTCACCTTTTTATTCTGTTGGTCTAGATAATTAATAGCCAAGAAATTCCGTGAAGTGCATATTTGTTTTTTTCAAATGAAGCCGGGAATCTATCCTATCTTGGACAGAGCGCGTAACAACTCCTTGACAGGTTAATCTGCAGATTACCAAGTAGACTACAGACTAGACTGATTCATGCCTTTGTCATAAAGTTTAGTTGCCACAACGAACACAACGCCCAGTCACGTTTGGCATGTTCTTTTTTGTTTATCCACCCAGGCTTTCTATTTCTCCCGTGACGATGTGGCTCTGCCTGGTTTCGCGCATTTCTTCAAGGAGAACAGCGACGAGGAGCGGGAGCACGCCGACAAGCTACTCTCCTTCCAGAACAAGAGAGGTGGACGCATTTTACTCCAGGACATCAAGGTGAGCGCCTGAGCGTCGAAAAACACATTTAGATTGTAGACCGATAAATGTCTTTACCACTTGTACACACTCATCCATGGAGTAAGTTGATCTAGAGAACCTGGAGTGCTGAACATACTGCCTCTAACCACTGAACTGAAAGTGTAAGGGGTGTAACTAAACTTTATCCTAACCTTAACATCTGCTAGTAGTCATTAACATTTCTGTGTTCACTCTGTCCTGTGTAGAAGCCAGAAGGTGATGAGTGGGGCAATGGGCTGGAGGCAATGCAGTGTGCTCTGCAGCTGGAGAAGAATGTCAACCAGGCCCTGCTGGACCTGCACAAGATTGCCTCTGACAAGGTTGACCCCCATGTAAGTTATGGTGGAACCACATGTATGTATCACATAGAATACAGGTTTTGTCCCAGGAGATGATCAGGTTGTATCTCTGCTAATTAATGACATGATTGTGACCTGCTTAACATGCACACAATAGTCCACAGATGCACACTATGCCGTTAATGCATAAGTATGCAAAAGGTGCAGCAGGTTGTCTAGTGGTTAGAGCTTTGGGCCAGTAACAGAGGTTGCTGGTTTGAATCCCGGAGCTGAGAAGGTAAAAATATGTTCCGCCCCTGAACAAGGCAGTTAACCCACTGGCATCCTAATGTGGAACAATGTAAATAAGGAGTGTTTCTTAACTGACTTGCCTTGTTATATAATAAACTGCAGAATCTCATCTTCCCTGAGTCCATTACCACCAGGCTCTTGTGTGTTACTGTATCTACAATGGTCTGTATTCATTCTCTTGTCTGACCTGTGTTTTCCCTCTGTAGCTGTGTGACTTCCTGGAGACCCATTACCTGAATGAGCAGGTGGAGGCCATTAAGAAGCTGGGAGACCACATCACCAACCTCACCAAGATGGATGCTGTCAAAAACAAGATGGCAGAGTACCTGTTTGACAAGCACACCCTGGGAGGCCAGAGCTAAACTACTTTCATCCCCAGGCTATGGCCTCCAGCCTCAGAGCAGGACTCCTGGCTACTCTGATAGATCCTCCTGGCTTTGCATTTATAGGGAGGGGAGAGTGTTGAACTGGTGTATTGAGATGTTTCTGTTGAGAACACTACTTGTATTTGAGGCAAGGCTTCTTGTAAAACAATTTTAAAAATATCACTAAAGGTTGTTGCTGTTTTCTAAGTGTTGACCTGTAGTAATGGATGTTGTATCAGTCTATTCAGGTTCTTTGCTCTGTCTTACTGAGCATCTTCATACCAGTGACAATTGTAGACCGACTAGTGGCTGAGGGTCATAACAATAGGAGAAGTTTAACATGAGTTTTAGAAAGGATGTTACCTCTGACCACAGAGGGTGTCATATACTGTATCTTATAATAGTGCCATGTCAATTAAGGGACCAACTGTCAACTCAAGCTCCATAGGATTGAAATGGTTAACTACAGTTGTGGACCTTGACTCTGTGCATCACAAGTTTATTAGACAGCCTAGAGGTCAATCAAACCTGTTAACCAGCTGTGATGAAGTTCGGCTTTAACTGACACCTAATAAATATGTACTCATTTTGTTTCAGTTGATAATGCCCAATTGTTCCCCTACAGCAAATTATGAACTGTATGCGCCAAATAGTAATGAGTCAAGCCTCTCGTTCATAAGGGGCTTATTGGAGTTGTCATATGGTCGCAGAGCTACTGGTAATTCACTGAAGACTGTCATTTTGGTAATTGACAGGCAAGCTCAACTTAAACTTTAACTGGAAAAAATATTGATCGACATTGTAAATGTGTCCGTATGGTACATGAGTACCTAGTGGATAGACACCTGGTTAAAGGGGAAAATAGCCTATTCAGCAATTGCATTTTCAATGATTGCTATATTCTTTTCGCAACTGCCACCAACATTTACAACCAAGTATTGATGAGTATCTGCTATCGCAACAGCTAATGGGGATCCTAATAAAATACCAATTACCGAATTGGGCTGCAGAATGAAGGAAAAGCAGCCAACAAGTGCTCAGCATATGTGGGAACTCCAAGACTGTTTGGAAAAGTGTGAGTACCTGAGCCCTATGACCATGCCTCAGAACTACCTGGCCTGAACACTCCCCAGTCCACCTGGTTGTGCTACTGCTCCAGTTTCTGCTGTTCTGCCTGCATCTATGGAACCCTGACCTGTTCACTAGACATGCTACCTTATCCCGGGACCTGCTGTTTCGTTTCTCCATCGACCTCTCAACCTCTGAATGCTGGGCTATGAAAAGTTAACTGACATTTACTCCTGAGGTGCTGACATGTGTCCTCTATAACCACTGTGATTATTATTTGACCCTGCTTGTCACCTATGAACATCTTGAAGAACGATCTGGCCTTAATGGTCATATACAGTGCATTCAGAAAGTATTCAGACCCATTTACTTTTTCCACATTTTGTGACGTTAAAGCCTTATTCTAAAACGGATTACTTGTTTTTCCTCATCAGTATACACACAATATCCCATAATGACACAGCAAAAACAGGTTTTCAGACATTTTTGCAAATCTATATAATAAATACGGAAATATCACATTTACACAAGTATTCAGACCCTTTGCTCAATACTTTGTTGAAGAACCCTCGGCAGTGATTACAGCCTCAGTGTTCTTAGGTATGATGCTACAAGCTTGGCACACTTGTATTTGTGGAGTTTCTCCTATTCGTTTCTGCAGATCCTCTCAAGCTCTGTCAGGTTGGAGGTGGAGCGTCGCTACACAGCGATTTTCAGTTCTCTCTAGAGATGATCGGGTTCATGTCCGGGCTCGGGCTGGGCCACTCAAGGACATTCAGAGACATGTCCCAAAGCCACTCCTGTGTTGTCTTGGCTGTGTGCTTAGGGTTGTTGTCCTGTTGGAAGTTGCACCTTCACCCCCAGTCTGAGGTCCTGAATGCTCTGGAGCAGGTTTTCATCAAGGATCTCTTTGTACTTTTCTTTGTTCATCTTTCCCTCGATCCTTGCTAGTCTCCCAGTCCCTTCCACTGAAAAACATTCCAACGGTATGATGCTTCCATCACCATGATTCACCGTAGGGATTGTGCCAGGTTTCCTCCAGACGTGACACGTGGCATTCAGGCCAAAGAGTTCAGTCTTGGTTTCATCAGACCAGAGAATCTTGTTTCTCATGGTCTAAGTGTCACGCCATGATCTGTTTCACTTGTGATTGTCTCCACCCCCTTCAGGTGTCAATTATTTTCCCCGGTGTATTTATCCCTGTGTTTCCTGTCTCTCTGTGCAAGTTCGTAGTGTCAAGTCAACCAGCGTGTATTTCCCGTGCCCCTGATTTTTCTAATCTCTCTTTTGCCAGTCCTCCCGGTTTTGACACTTGCCTGCCCTCACTCTGAACCTTCCTGCCGCTCTGTACCTCCTGGACTCTGACCTTGTTTTGATCTTTTTGACTGTCCATGACCATTCTCTTGCCTGCCCCTTGGATACCAATAAATATCAAAGACTCAAACCATCTGCCTCCCGAGTCTGCATCTGGGTCTCACCCTGTGCCCTTATACTAAGAGTCCTTTAGGTGCCTTTTGGCAAACTCCAAATGGGCTGACAAGTGACTTTTACTGAGAAGTGGCTTCCATCTGGCCACTCTACCATAAATGCCTGATTGATGCTGCAAAGATGGTTGTCCTTCTGGAAGGTTCTCCCATCTATACAGAGGAACTAACCGCCTTAAAATAGATTTTTTTTGTTGTTGTCAATATTCTGAACAAATAATGTAATCACTGTTCTGCAACATATGCTTCAACAATGAATGTATTTGCTGTGCTAGACCTAAGGGATAATGTTAGCTTTATAATTGTTATTTCATGTTCAAAATCTAGAAACCATGCCAGATTGCTAGCTAAATTAGCCCTGGAGCATGTAATATGGCAATAAAACAAAACAAAAATGTTTGGAGATGTGTATTACACATTTATGAATAATCTAATGTTAGCATTAAATAATCAAGGCCTTTAAACACTTTGTTGGACAACAATTGTACAAATGAAATGCCTTTTATGGTGTCTGACGAAATTGACCATATCCACTTAGTTGCATTTAATGAAAAAATAGGAGGTTGTTCCTTTACATAGTGTTAATAGCTGATACTTTGGTGTGTCAAAATATAATCTTCACATTTAGTTCAAATTAAGACAAATATTTGTAGTAAAAAGTTGATTGTCCCATCTTTTAAGAATCCCTGAGCTCTCTCTGCCCCATGGCAAAAATCCATAGCTTGTAGCTACACTAAATATGATATAACCAAAGATTGTTGTTATCCAGCATTTCTGGATAATACAGGTAAGCCTAATCAAAACACTGTAATAGACTCTACAACTAACCTGGTATTGGCAGTACCTTTTTTGTTAACAAATCTGGAAACCAGTTATCCTAAACATGTCCATTTCCAGTTGCAAATGGTTCTAGAAATACCAGAGAAAACGCAGATAGATAGTAAATAAAAATGTTTTTCTGAGTTTTCTCTGGTGTTTGTGCATTTGCCTGTTGCCTTTTTTTGTGCACTTGCCTGTTTCCTTTTCTTTGCCTTACACAATCTAGTGCAGGAGTATTCAATTTACCCTACGAGGTCGGGGACATTTCCGAGGACAGCTCCAGCCGAGGACACCAAAAACGGGGGCAGGCCACCAAAAACGGGGACGTCTGGTCACCCTACTTTAGTTGATCTTACTAGCGCTTCGCCTGTCTACCGGAAGCTGTTGCTTTGCAACCTCTTGCTAGCATAACAAATTAAATTAGACATCATACGATATCGGATGTGTTGGTAAATTCAATCTGGAGTGGCAGATCACACTCTGGGCATTAGTAAATTCAGAGCATTGTCAGATTGTCCGTTTGGAAATTCAAAGCGTTTCGCATTCGGAGCGTTCAGAGCCCACACTGGACGCTCTGGCCGAGGAGTAGGGTTGATCCGAGCGTTTTGACCTCACAACGGCAATCAAGCACCCAAGCTAACTGGCTAACTTTGGCTAGCTTGCTAGCTACTTCCAGACACAAATGAGAGAACACCTCACTCTGATCATTTTACTCGCCCTGGCAGAGCTGGGTAGGTTGTTTTCATGTTATCCAGAGCATTGGTGACTGTAACTGTGTTGCTGGCAACAATTGAATTACTCCTTTTTTTGCAGACGTTTACTGACACCGGTTATATTCAATGGGTGTTACGGTTGTAAATTCATCAATTAATCTGCGCTTTGGTACACTCAGATGAGAGTGCTCTGAAATCGGAGTAGATAGCCAGAGTGAATTAACAATGTCCATTGAGAACGCACATTGACTATACCATTTAGCTAAGCCTGATGTCTTAATGGCCAACTAAATGTATGTTAGGTAGGTAACATAACGGTACATACTACTGCAATGATATGCTATGCGATTCGTAAGGATATCGTAGCTAAAGAATTGTAACGTAACTTATTTGAAAATTCATTACATTGCTGAAGATTTTCTTAACATTTGTCATAATTAGTTAAAGCAATGAAATTGTATCTGCTCTCGTCTGACTTCGGCTGCAAATTGTCCACCATTTACTTAAAATTGATAAACGTTGTGTGGCCACGCCCGTTTTCTCAAGAATTGCATTATGGGCCCTGAAAGCACGGAAATAATGTCCACTGCTTGTATACTTCGTATTTTGGCTGATTTAGTATGACATCCGGGAACTTCTGGCATACTAACTATATCCATTCTATGACCAATAACCATACTACATACTCCACTTACATCACAAATAGTATGGTTAGTGCGGTTAGTATGAGTATTCGAACACAGCTCTAGTTCTTATGAATACCAATGACGTTGCAACTACATGGCTGTATTGAGCAATAACCAGCACCCTGAAAGCACCCTGTCAACAGTTGTGGAAGATCAGGTCATGTGAACTGAAGTTGTTAGGAAGGTTACTTAATTACTGTCGTCTTTGATTTTCATTAGATGTAAAAAGTTTTCCACTTCACAGTTTTAGCTTAATAACCTACGTATGGTTAGACGTAGATGTAGCTACTGATTTTGTGTAGTTATTTATTGGCTAATGTAATCAACTGACGTATCATCAAATACCATTTCTACAAAAGCCAGCCTTTCTTTCTCTGTCCACTACTGTATTCCCATACCTCATATTGAAAATTTATCTGATATTTTAAACTGATAAACCCTACAGTTTTTCTTTTGACTGCATTCTGGAAAAGGTAAACAATTAAGCTACATATGCTATTGAAACATGTGCTCTTAGAGAATGAAACAGAAGTTTACAGAACTGCTTCTCAAAGTTCAATTTCTTTTATATCCTAAATCAAACGTAAACGTAGACTATTTCTAAATTAGCCTAATATTAGAATGAGTGTTCAAATTCTTCCTATTTTCTTCTTAGGATATAACACACAATACCATTTTCAACAATAACTTCTGTAGTTAGACCTGCACTGTAGCATTGCTTAAGCTTTTAGCTGATACTACTGCTTTAGTTGTTTCCAATAGAATGTTACTTTGTAATAAACAAAGTTTAAAAAAATAACAGTCCGAGATGAAGAGGTCAAGGCGAGAGCATTTACTCTGCCCAAAACCTTTCCGCGTGTCATAAGCCCGTTTTTTTTCAAAGTATTTGAGGATTATGATCGAATCGAAGTTTCGTCATGTTTAAGGTTTTACAAATGTACTGATATATGTGGATGCATGTGGTATTCCGGAAACTTTGAAACTTTTTCCGGAAAGTTTATTTGTGCGTGGTGTTCACACGCGTACCTTCCCAGTCATTGGCTAGAATGGTCCCACCTGATCTTGCATGTCTTCATTCCTTGAGCACATGTATTTCCAGTGTTAGAGTGGTCACTCGGCTCTCTTGTCAATATAATAAATAATCTTTGCTTTAGGTCATGTGTATGAGTGGGCTCGTCTTTAAATGACCCGCCTAGTTCCTGTTGAAATTCTAAAGGTGATTGGCTACGCTCTGTGAGGGTGGATTTCATTGACGCATTCCGTTTGAACAATAAATAGAGCGAACAAGACTCCTTCCAGTTCACAGGTCTGAGAAGACGCATGAAGAAGTTCTTGCTTCAACAGTGATTGAACGGAACTCCTCTGCCTTCGTCCCGCATTATAGAACATTACGGATTGATGACAGAACGCTTTCTTGAACTGTGTTGATAATGGGATATGTAGATAGGGCGAGTCGGTCAAGGATCGACTCGGACAAGGTGGTCAATTATATGACAAGCGACAGGTTTATTCAGAGTAAAGATATCTGGTACAGCGTATATACGGGCCCCTCTGCTAGCTCATCAGAGACTAGCAGAAGGAACCCTGCTAACAGTGAGTACAAGCTTCATATACAGAACAGAAAGTAGGTTGATTTCTAGGAGATCGGATCTTCGGATTGGATCAGGCTGGGGTGTAGTCATCCGGCATTGGCTCAGTTGTCTGTCCATCATCGTAGAATCCTGCCATGCCTGTTCTTGGTCGTCACACCATGGTCAGCTGAAAAGGAGATTTGGTGTGTGCGCTATCTTCAGTCACACAATGTTCGGCTGGGAGGGAGATTATGTGTGTGTGCTAGTTTGTCTCCAAGTCTAGGCTTTCTGCCAATCTGTGGGTGTCTTATCTGGGTGTCCTCGGCAGCTATGTGTGTACTGTATGTGCGTCGTCCCTGTCTTCTGGGGTCAGTGTGTAAGAGCGTATGCGTCCCTGTCCTGTCCTCAAGAGTCCGTGTGTAATGTGTGTGCGTCCCTATCTTGTCCTCGAGAGTCAGTGTGTAATGTGTGTGCGTCCCTATCTTCAGGGGAGTTGTGGCCGAACTGACGGCTAGCACCTGTGGCTAGGAGTATCCTGTTGTGACAGTGTTGTGGATGATTTAAGTGAGTGTGTGTGTGAGAGATATCCTATATGGGGCCTAACATGTTTTACTATGAAAATACATTGTCTCAGCTATAGCAATGTAATGTCACCTACATAAGAATTAGCAGTCCTCTACAACTGTAAATGCAAAATAGTCTAAGAAACTCTATTTTTGTACTTTTCATTTTGATATAAAAGAATCTGCCGAGATGGAGTCTCAGATCCGCCAGAACTATCACCACGATTGCGAAGCTGCCATCAACCAGATGATCAACTTGGAGATGTTTGCCTCCTACACCTACACCTCAATGGTAAGGAGTCTACCAAGAGGGCCGTGTTGTTGATCTACCTGTGTATTATTATGCCTGGGCCTAAATGGCGTTTTTTCACTTGACTTTTTTGTTGTCCTAGACAATTAATAGCCAAGGATCTCAACTCCGTGCAGTACATTTGAGTTTTACTTGGCAAGGCTATTAAGACCCTCCAGGTTGGTATAGCGTTCAAATGAAGCCGGGAATCTATCCTACCTTGGACAGCGCATTACAACTCCTTGACAGGTTAATTGTCATGTTACCAAGTAGACTACAGACTAGACTGACTCATCCCTATCATCAAGCTTAGTTGCCACAACATGAACAGAATGCCGAGTCACGTTTGTCATGTTTTTTCTAACTATAATGTTTTATGTTTATCCACCCAGGCTTTCTATTTCTCCCGTGACGATGTGGCTCTGCCTGGCTTCGCGCATTTCTTCAAGGAGAACAGCAACGAGGAGCGGGAGCACGCGGAGAAGCTACTCTCCTTCCAGAACAAGAGAGGTGGACGCATTTTACTCCAGGACATCGAGGTGAGCGCCTGAGCATCAAACACATTTAGATTGTAGACTGATAGAATGTCTTTACTCCATGGAGGAGAGCGTCTCCAGTGTTAAGTTGATATAGAGAACTTGGAGTTGTCCAAAACATACTGCCTCTAACCACTGAACTGAAAGTGTGAGGGGTATAACTCTGTTCACTTTATCTTACCTTAATGTCTGCTTGTAGTCCCTAACCCTCGTGTGTACTCTCTGTCCTGTATAGAAGCCAGAACGTGATGAGTGGGGCAATGGGCTGGAGGCCATGCAGCATGCTCTGCAGCTGGAGAAGAATGTGAACCAGGCCCTGCTGGACCTGCACAAGATTGCCTCTGACAAGGTTGACCCCCATGTAAGTTATGGTGGAACTGCACATCACATGTATGTATCGCATAAAATACAGGTACTGTCTCAGGAGATGATCAGGTTGTTGTAGCTCTGATAACTAATGACACAGGATGTTGACCTGCTTCACACGCACACAATAGTCCAGATGCACACAATGCAGCTAATGCATAAGGGGCGGCAGGTTGTCTAGTGGTTAGAGCTTTGGGCCTCTAACAAAGGTTGCTGGATTGAATCGCATAGCTGACGAGAACTATTCTGCCCCTGATCAAGAGAACCCACTGTTCCACGTTAGGATGTCATTGTAAATAAGATTGATTTCTTAATTGACTTGCCTAGTTTAAAAAAATAATCAAAGCTAGAAACACTCAACCCTTATGCCGTTACCACCAGGCTCTTGTGTGTTACTGTATCTACAATAGTCTGTATTCATTCTGTTTTCTGACCCGTTTTCCATCTTTAGCTGTGTGACTTCCTGGAGACCCATTACCTGAATGAGCAGGTGGAGGCCATTAAGAAGCTGGGAGACCACATCACCAACCTCACCAAGATGGATGCTGTCAACAACAAGATGGCAGAGTACCTGTTTGACAAGCACACCCTGGGAGGCCAGAGCTAAACCACTTTCATCCCAAGACTATGGTCTCCAGCCTCAGACCAGGACTCCTGACTTCTCTGCTAGAACCTACTGGCTTTGCATTTATAGGGAGGGGAGAGTGTTGCACTGGTTTAGTGCAACACTGCTGTTACATTGAGATGTTTCTGTTGACCACAATACTGTATTTTGGAGGCAAGGCTTCTTGTGAAACAATTAAAAAAGATCACTAAAGTTTGTTGCTGTTTTCTAAGTGTTGACCTGTAGTAATGGATGTTGTATCAGTCTATTGAGGTTCTTTGCTCATTTACTGAGCATCTTCATACCAGTGATAAACACTGACAATTGTAGACCTACTAGTGGCTGAGGGTCATAACAATAGAAGTTTAACAAGAGTTTAATAAAGGATGTAACCTCTTACCACAGAGGGTCCTTTACCGTACCTTGTAATAGTGCCATGTCAAGTAAGGGCCAAAATGTGAACTCTAGGTCCTTAGGATTGAAATGGTTACCTACAGTTGATGTAGTCCTTTACTGTGCATCACAAGTTTATTAGACAGCCTAGAGGTCAATCAAAACTGTTAGCCAGCTGTTATGGCACATTTCTCTAGTGATTGGAAGTTCGGCTTTTACTGATACAAATCTGTACTCATTCGGTTTATTTCAGTTGAATGCCCACTAGTTCCCCTACAGCAAATTATGAACTGTATGCTCCAAATAGTAATTAGTCTTCAAGCCTCTCGTTTGACTAAAACTGCTTATTGGAGCTGTCATATACTGAAGACTTTCATTGTGATAATTGATAGGCAGGCTTAAACTGGATAAGATGTTGATAGACATTGTTAATGTGTCCATATAGTATGAGTGTCTAGACCACTTGGTTAAAGGGGAAAATAGCTTTATGAGAAGTGTCTAATCAGCAATTGCATTTTCAATAATGGCTACTTTTCAGTGTCCAACATTTACAACTAAGTATTGACATGGTAAAATTGAGTACATTTCTATGGTAATGGTATTCACCTAGTTGGTTATTTAGGACAACGTTTCATAACTTTGTCATCCTATTTGAAAACATGTGAAAAGGCCATACAGAGGGCCAGAGTTGTGTGATAATCTGACGTACCCAAAAAGGCCACTAGTTGGCATTGATTAAATTGCATAATCCTTAATTTACCAACATCTGTATTTATGGATCCTTATTAGCTGATGTCAAGGCAGGTTCATGGGGTCTGGCAAATTAAAGGCATGTTCTATACAATAAAACTAACCTTACATTACAAAACTGATTTCACAACACATTAAGGCTTTGCCCTCAGGCCACTATTCTACTACCATATCTACAACACAAAATCCATGTGTGTGTCTATAGTGCATATGTGTCTCTTCACAGTCCCCGCTGTCCCATAAATTGTATTTTTATCTAATTTTAAATCTTATTTTACTGCTTGCATGAGTTACTTGATGTGGAATGGCTCTCTGTAGTACTGTGCACCTCCCATAGTCTGTCCTGGACTTGGGGACTGTGAAGAGACCTGGTGGCATATCTTGTGGGGTATGCATTGGTTTCTGAGTTGTGTGCTCGTAGTTTAAACTGACAGCTGGGTGCATTCAACATGTCAATAATTCTCACAAATACAAGTAGTGATGAAGTAAATCTCTACTTTGAGCCATGAGAGATTTACATTTATAATATTAATGTTAGCTCTCTGTGTACATTTAAGGGTTTGTCGTGCTGCCCAGTTCTTGGCCAATTGTAATTTTCCTAAGTACTTCTTTTTGGCACTTGACCACATGACTGGACAGTAGTCCAGGTGCGACAAAACAAGGGCCTGTAGAACCTACCTTGTTGATAGCATTGTTAAGAAGGCAAAGCAGTGCTTTAATATGGACAGACCTATCCCAATCTAAGCTACTGTTGTATCAGTAGCTAAGAATATGTTTTGACCGTGACGATAGTTTAGTCTCAACTTGTTGCATTTCCACATTATTATTTACAAGATTTAGTTGAGGTTTAGTGTTTTTATTTTATGTCCCAAATACAATGCCTTTAGTTTTTGAAATTCATGTATTTAGGACTAACTTATTTCTTGCCACCCATTCTGAAAATGACTGCAGCTCTTAAGTGTTGCAGTGATATCACCTGCTGTGGTAGCTGATGTGTATAGTGTTGAGTCATCAGCATACATAGACACACAGGCTTCACTCAGCGCCAGTGGCAAGTCATTAGTAAAGATTGAAAAAGTAAGGGGCCTAGACAGCTTCTCTGGGGAATGCCTGACTCTACCTAGACTATGTTGGAGAGGATTACCTTAAAGAACACCCTCTGTGTTCTGTTAGACAGGTAACTCTAGATCCACAATATATTAGGGGATGTAAAGCCATAACACTTACGCTTTTTCCAGCAGCAGATTATGATCAATAATGTCAAACGCTGCAGAGAAGTGCTTTATTTATTTTTCTCTTAATTGAACTAGGCAAGTCAGTTAAGAACAAATTCTTATTTACAATGACACCTACCCCAAACAACACTGTGCCAATTGTGCAGCACCCTATGGGACTCCCATTCACAGCTGGATGTAATACAGTCTGGATTTGATCCAGGAACTGTAGTGACACCTCTTGCACTGAGATGCAGTGCCTCAGACCCCTGCGCCACATGGGAGCCCTAACAGAACATCTCCCACAATCTTTTAATTATCAATTTTTCTCAGCCAATCATCAGTATTTTGTGTAAGTGCGTACATTTTTTAATATATTTTTTATTTTACCTTTATTTAACTAGGCAAGTCAGTTAAGAACAAATACTTATTTTCATTGACCGCCTAGGAACAGTGGGTTAACTGCCTGTTTAGGGGCAGGACGACAGATTTGTACCTTGTCAGCTCGGGGGTTTGAACTTGCAACTTTTCGGTTACTAATCCAATGCTCTAACCACTAGGCTACACTGCCGTACATGTTGAATGCCCTTCCCTTTAATTGTGCTGAAAATCTGTTGTTAATTTATTTACTGTGAAAAAGCATTGTATCTGGTCAATCACAATTTTTTTTTCAAAAGTTT
The DNA here is from genome assembly GCF_034236695.1 of Oncorhynchus nerka. Taxonomy (NCBI): domain Eukaryota; kingdom Metazoa; phylum Chordata; class Actinopteri; order Salmoniformes; family Salmonidae; genus Oncorhynchus; species Oncorhynchus nerka. The sequence continues at coordinate 3,914,944 of NC_088421.1, forward strand.
ACTAAGGGTCGGCTGTTTGAGCCAGTAAAGGGTGCTTTGCTATTCTTGGGTAATGGAATGATTTTTGCTTCCCTTCAGGGCTGAGGGTGCACACTTTCCTGTAGGCTTAGGTTGAAGAGAGGGCAAATAGGAGTTGCAATATCGTCCGTCCGCTGTCAGCCTCAGTCATTTTTCATCCAAGTTGTCAGACCCAGGTGGCTTGCCATTGATGATAGACCATTTTTTTCACCTCTTCCACACTCACTTTACGGAATTCCAAATAACAATGCTTGTCTTTTATAATTCGGTCAGTTATGCATGGATGTGTAAGTTCAGAATTTGTTGTTGGCATGTCATACGCAAGTTTTCTAATCTTGCCAATGAAAAAAACATTAAAGTTGTTGGCAATATCAGTGGGTTTTGTGGTGAATGAGCCATCTGATTCAATGAATGATGGAGCCGAGTTTGCCTTTTTGCCCAACATTTCATTTAAGGTGCTCCAAAGCTTTTTTACTATCATTCTTCATATTATTTATCTTTGTTTCATAGTACATTTTCTCCTTTTTATTCACTTTAGTCACATGATTTCTGAATTTATTGTACAGTATGTTTGCCAGTCAGCTGTGCAGCCAGGCTTATTTGCCATTCCCTTTGCCTCATCCTTCTCAACCATACCATTTTCCAATTCCTCATCAATCCATGGGGATTTAACTTTTTTTTTTTGCAGTCATATTCTTAATGGCTGCATGCTTATTAATAACTATTTATTAACTAATTTATTTAACTATACTTATTAATAACTGGAATAAGTCCTTTCATAAATGTGTCAAGTGCAGCATCTTGTTGCTCCTCATTACACACCACAGAACAGCAAATATTCCTTACATCTTCAACATAGGAATCACTACCTAAGCTGTCATTTTTGACTGAGACTGTAAAAGCATGCTTTAAACCATGTACATTTGTTGATTGCTAGGCGTACAAATACCATTATTTCTTGGTACATTTGAAACGAGGTCTTGTTAGGCTTCAACCGGACTAGATTGTGAACAACTCTTGTCAGAATGCATTACTTTACTACCGTGAAGGTGATCAGCACAATATTGTTTGAACTGCAACACCCCAAACGATTCGTTCTCGAGTTTGTTGAGCAGAGGTTGTTTATGTTTTGGTTCTACAAAGCTGTGTCCATCATAACATTCAATCATCAATTAATTGCATTCAATATTGTTTTCTTCTCTATGCTGCTTGCAGAATGATCTATTTTACCTACACCCATATGACAGACATTTGTTGCTCGGCGCACATCACCAAAGGATCTCATATTCATCTTGCTGTATAATTCATTGCGGCCATGAGGTCAAACTAACAATTATTATTTGGGAATTCAATTCATCTGTGGGAACATGGCAGCTCTTAACACCCGATAACAGAAAGAGGTGATTGTTAGTGAGGAAATGACCCCCGACCACCCCTGTCTCAGTCTCCAGAATATAGGACCAGTCAAAAGTTTGGACACACCTATTCATTCAAGGGGTTTTCTATATTTGACATTGTAGAATAATAGTGAAGACATCAAAACTATGAAATAACACATATGGAAACATGTAGTAACCAAAAAAGTGTTAAACAAATCAAAAAATATTTTAGATTTTAGAATCATTTACATTTACATTTAAGTCATTTAGCAGACGCTCTTATCCAGAGCGACTTACAAATTGGTGCATTCACCTTATGACATCCAGTGGAACAGCCACTTTACAATAGTGCATCTAAATCTTTTAAGGGAGGGGGGGGTGAGAAGGATTACTTTATCCTATCCTAGGTATTCCTGAAAGAGGTGGGGTTTCAGGTGTCTCCGGAAGGTGGTGATTGACTCCGCTGTCCTGGCATCGTGAGGGAGTTTGTTCCACCATTGGGGGGCCAGAGCAGCGAACAGTTTTGACTGGGCTGCGCGGGAACTGTACTTCCTCAGTGGTAGGGAGGCGAGCAGGCCAGAGGTGGATGAACGCAGTGCCCTTGTTTGGGTGTAGGGCCTGATCAGAGCCTGGAGGTACTGAGGTGCCGTTCCCCTCACAGCTCCGTAGGCAAGCACCATGGTCTTGTAGCGGATGCGAGCTTCAACTGGAAGCCAGTGGAGAGAGCGGAGGAGCGGGGTGACGTGAGAGAACTTGGGAAGGTTGAACACCAGACGGGCTGCGGCGTTCTGGATGAGTTGTAGGGGTTTAATGGCACAGGCAGGGAGCCCAGCCAACAGCGAGTTGCAGTAATCCAGACGGGAGATGACAAGTGCCTGGATTAGGACCTGCGCCGCTTCCTGTGTGAGGCAGGGTCGTACTCTGCGGATGTTGTAGAGCATGAACCTACAGGAACGGGCCACCGCCTTGATGTTAGTTGAGAACGACAGGGTGTTGTCCAGGATCACACCAAGGTTCCTAGCGCTCTGGGAGGAGGACACAGTGGAGTTGTCAACCGTGATGGCAAGATCATGGAACGGGCAGTCCTTCCCCGGGAGGAAGAGCAGCTCCGTCTTGCCGAGGTTCAGCTTGAGGTGGTGATCCGTCATCCACACTGATATGTCTGCCAGACATGCAGAGATGCGATTCGCCACCTGGTCATCAGAAGGGGAAAGGAAGATTAAGAGGTGAATAATTGCTCTGATGTCTGCTAAATCTGCATAGCAATGATAGGAGAGACCATGTGAGGTTATGACAGAGCCAAGTGACTTGGTGTATAGCGAGAATAGGAGAGGGCCTAGAACAGAGCCCTGGGGACACCAGTGGTGAGAGCACGTGGTGAGGAGACGGATTCTCGCCACGCCACCTGGTAGGAGCGACCTGTCAGGTAGGACGCAATCCAAGCGTGGGCCGCGCCGGAGATGCCCAACTTGGAAAGGGTGGAGAGGAGGATCTGATGGTTCACAGTATCGAAGGCAGCCGATAGGTCTAGAAGGATGAGAGCAGAGGAGAGAGAGTTAGCTTTAGCAGTGCGGAGCGCCTCCGTGATACAGAGAAGAGCAGTCTCAGTTGAATGACTAGTCTTGAAACCTGACTGATTTGGATCAAGAAGGTCATTCTGAGAGAGATAGCGGGAGAGCTGGCCAAGGACGGCACGTTCAAGAGTTTTGGAGAGAAAAGAAAGAAGGGATACTGGTCTGTAGTTGTTGACATCGGAGGGATCGAGTGTAGGTTTTTTCAGAAGGGGTGCAACTCTCGCTCTCTTGAAGACGGAAGGGACGTAGCCAGCGGTCAGGGATGAGTTGATGAGCGAGGTGAGGTAAGGGAGAAGGTCTCCGGAAATGGTCTGGAGAAGAGAGGAGGGGATAGGGTCAAGCGGGCAGGTTGTTGGGCGGCCGGCCGTCACAAGACGCGAGATTTCATCTGGAGAGAGAGGGGAGAAAGAGGTCAGAGCACAGGGTAGGGCAGTGTGAGCAGAACCAGCGGTGTCGTTTGACTTAGCAAACGAGGATCGGATGTCGTCGACCTTCTTTTCAAAATGGTTGACGAAGTCATCTGCAGAGAGGGAGGAGGGGGGGAGGGGGAGGAGGATTCAGGAGGGATGTCGGTTGCAAAGAAGGTTGCAAAGACCTTCCTAGGGTTAGAGGCAGATGCTTGGAATTTAGAGTGGTAGAAAGTGGCTTTAGCAGCAGAGAGAGAAGAGGAAAATGTAGAGAGGAGGGAGTGAAAGGATGCCAGGTCCGCAGGGAGGCGAGTTTTCCTCCATTTCCGCTCGGCTGCCCGGAGCCCTGTTCTGTGAGCTCGCAATGAGTCGTCGAGCCACGGAGCGGGAGGGGAGGACCGAGCCGGCCTGGAGGATAGGGGACATAGAGAATCAAGGGATGCAGAAAGGGAGGAGAGGAGGGTTGAGGAGGCAAAATCAGGAGATAGGTTGGAGAAGGTTTGAGCAGAGGGAAGAGATGATAGGATGGAAGAGGAGAGAGTAGCGGGGGAGAGAGAGCGAAGATTGGGACGGCGCGATACCATCCGAGTAGGGGCAGTGTGGGAAGTGTTGGATGAGAGCAAGAGGGAAAAGGATACAAGGTAGTGGTCGGAGACTTGGAGGGGAGTTGCAGTGAGGTTAGTGGAAGAACAGCATCTAGTAAAGATGAGGTCGAGCGTATTGCCTGCCTTGTGAGTAGAGGGGAAGGTGAGAGGGTGAGGTCAAAAGAGGAGAGGAGTGGAAAGAAGGAGGCAGAGAGGAATGAGTCAAAGGTAGACGTGGGGAGGTTAAAGTCGCCCAGAACTGTGAGAGGTGAGCCATCCTCAGGAAAGGAGCTTATCAAGGCATCAAGCTCATTGATGAACTCTCCGAGGGAACCTGGAGGGCGATAAATGATAAGGATGTTAAGCTTGAAAGGGCTGGTAACTGTGACAGCATGGAATTCAAAGGAGGCGATAGACAGATGGGTAAGGGAAGAAAGAGAGAATGACCACTTGGGAGAGATGAGGATCCCGGTGCCACCACCCCGCTGACCAGAAGCTCTCGGGGGGTGTGCGAGAACACGTGGGCGGACGAAGAGAGAGCAGTAGGAGTAGCAGTGTTATCTGTGGTGATCCATGTTTCCGTCAGTGCCAAGAAGTCGAGGGACTGGAGGGAGGCATAGGCTGAGATGAACTCTGCCTTGTTGGCCACAGATCGGCAGTTCCAGAGGCTACCGGAGACCTGGAACTCCACGTGGGTCGTGCGCGCTGGGACCACCAGATTAGAGTGGCCGCGGCCACGCGGTGTGGAGCGTTTGTATGGTCTGTGCAGAGAGGAGAGAACAGGGATAGAAAGACACATAGTTGACAAGCTACAGAAGAGGCTACGCTAATGCAAAGGAGATTGGAATGACAAATGGACTACACGTCTCGAATGTTCAGAAAGTTAAGCTTATGTAGCAGGAATCTTATTGACTAAAATAATTCAAATGATACAGTACTGCTGAAGTAGGCTAGCTGGCAGTGGCTGCGTTGTTGTTGTTCTATCTCTCTATAGGGCTGTTTCTTGTATTATGGTCTCTTGTTTCTTTAGAGGTTTCACTTTGTTGTCCTTTTTCTTTTCCTTTTTCTTCTGTCCTTATTTTGTCTTCCTTTCTTCTGTTAACTAGATATGTTTTGTTGTTGTTATACACACACTCTCATTCAAATCAACACATACAAGAACACACACATACAAGTAATATTGCAAGACATGCACACAAACATATACAGTTGGCATTGAAGTTATGATTTTAGTTGTCCTTAATGTCCTTTGTTTTAAATGTATTATTTATTATATATTTGTTGCATTGTTGTTTGCTGTTTTCTTCTGTCTTTTCCTTTTTTCTCTTTAGTTCATTGTCTTGGTTGTTGGTGCGTTGGGGGGGTTCTTTGGGGTGGGGAATGGAATTAATAGTATTTTTTATTTGATTTATTTCTTCCTGGGGGGGGACGTGGGAGGGGTCTCGAATGGTTGAGGGACAGCTATTGGGGAACTGTGTGTGTGTGTGGGGGGGGGGGGCTATTGGAGGGTTCAGGTTAACGTTTTTTGGCCTGGTGGTAGATCGGTCAACATGCCCTTGAGCAGGTCATTGATCCTGGATGCTTCTGTGTGTCGCTCTGAATGGGAATCTGTTGGATGACTGGTATGATGTAGTTATTGAGCTGCTTCACTGCAAGTATATTGTATGTTTCGAATATTCAATAAATAATCAAAAATACTTTTTAAAAAATAGAGCAAAGAGTTCAGTCTTAGTTTCATCAGACTAGAGAATCTAGTCTTTAGATGCCTTTTGGTAAAATCCAAGTGGGCTGTCATGTGCCTTTTACTGAGGAGTGTCTTCCGTCTGGCCACTCTATCATAAAGGCCTGATTGGTGGAGTGCTGCAGAGATGGTTGTCCTTCTGGAAGGTTCCCCCATCAACACAGAGGAACACTAAACCTCTGTCAGAGTGATCATCGGGTTCTTGGTCACCTCCTGTACCAAGGCCCATCTTCTCCGATTGCTCAGTTAGGGTTAGGGTTCCATTTTTGAATGATGGAAGCCACTGTGTTCTTGGGGACCTTCAATGCTGCAGACATTTTTTGGTACACTTCCCTAGATCTGTGCCTCAACAAAATCCTGTCTCGGAGCTCGATGAACAATTCCTTGGACCTCATGGCTTGTTTTTTTGCTCTGACATGCACTGGCAACTGTGGGACCTTATATAGACAGGTGTGTGTGCCTTTCCAAATCACGTCCAATCTATTGAATGTACCACAGGTGGACTCCAATCAACTTGTAGAAATATCTCAAGGATGATCAATGGAAACAGGATGCACCTGAGCTCAATTTCGAGTCTCATAGCAAAGGCTCTGTATACTTATGTAAATAAGGTATTTCTCATTTTTGTAAAAATATCTGAAATCCTGTTTTCACTTTGTCATTAGGTCGTATTGGGTGTAGATTTATGAGGGGAAAATGTGTTCTATCCATTTTAGAATAAGGTTGTAACATAAGAAAATGTGGAAAGAGTCAAGGGGTCTGAATTATTTCCGAATGCACTGTATCATACTAAATATAAGGATACAAATTGACATCCCAAATCCTAAAAATTCCACCTGAGGCCCTTGTGCGCAGTCGTTACACAACAATTCTTAATGCAACCAGGGGAGAAACACACTTTGAAAGCACCTTTGATGGCCACTGTTAAGAGGAAGATCCCAGCTTCCCATTAATCTTACATTTATTTCTGCTCTTATAAATAAGTGAACTGCACCATTTGAAAACCTGAGTTTTTAGAAACAGCTTGGTTTAGGGGGTATATGTATACAGCAATGCATCGCTTAGCCATGCTAGCATCGCCCAGAATGGCTTGCCAAGTGTTTGTTAGCAAGCTGACAGCAGGTTAGGTTTCAACAGCCAATCCAGTAGGGGTTGTAAACTATAGAGAGCTTCTATTGGTCAATCTCACCATGATATTGCCAAGTATTAGCATTAACTATGGTTTCGTTCTGTAAGACGGAACAGTGGGCAGCATTGAATTCAACGGACACGGTACTGATCTGAACAACCAGTTAAAAAATGGTAATCACCCCCAGAGGGCTAAATGTATTTTATTTTATTTATATATTTTTTTTAACCTTTATTTGACTAGTCAAGTCAGTTAAGAACAAATTCTTATTTACAATGACGGTCTACCAAAAGTCAAAAGGTCTCAGGCAGGGACGGGGGCTAAAGTGAATAGAAATATATGACAAAACACACATCACGACAAGAGAGACAACAACATAGCATGGATAAGGCAGTAACAGAATTCTGTTGTAACATATAGGCTTACATTATTCAGTGTTTATACATCCTTGGCTGACTAGCAGAGGAAAGTTAGGGACAGTCAAGTCAGCAATAGCCCATGTTGCTAACAACAAGATAATGTTTTGAGTTCATGATCTAGCTAATTATTAGCACACTGGGGTAAATGTAGATGGGCAACCCCATGCAACAGGTTATCATGCTTATTGCTAAATAACACACCTGCCTGATAATATGGACTGATATGGTATTGGGCTCATTTCTAGAAGGGAAAATTATATTTTAGATGGTGTCAGGATAATAATAATTATTATTATTATTTTCATTCATTTTGGAGTAATACAATTAGTCTGAAAAGTCCAAAGAAATTAGTCTCTCTGTTTCCAGGTAGACCAATACAATTCTTTTATTCATAATATAATCTTCAGCCTATTAGGACTGGACATGATTTCCTATACAACGGATGGGTCCCATTATGTCTGGCGAAAACCAAACACTGCATTCCACAGTAAGAACCTCATACCAACAGTCAAGCATAGTGGTGGTAGTATGATGGATTGGAGATGCTTTGATGCCTCAGGACCTGGAAATGCAAAAAAATAGTGAAAATCAGAATGGTGGAAAATACTGTTGTACGGCACTGTATATGTACACTGAGGGTATAAAACATTTAGAACAACTTCCTGATGTTGAGTTGCAAACGCCCCTTTTTCCCTCAGAACATCCTCAATTCATTGGGACAAGGACTCTACAAGGTGTTGAAACATTCTACAGGGATGCTGTCCCATGTTGAATCCAATGCTTCCCGCAGTTGTGTTAAATTGGCTGTATGTCCCTATATGAGGTGGATCATTCTTGATACACACTGGAAACTATTAAATGTGAAAAAACAAGGGGTTTGGTGGTGATTTTCTAAACTGTTAGTTAGACCAACACTTTAAAGTAATATTGAAAAATATTGTTACTTGAGTTGTGATTGAGGTACATTGGCCAAATGATCAGGAAAGTTGGTGTATTTCCCCTCCAACATTCATCAGAAACAACCATATTACAGCTATTTGTTTAAAATGCCTTAGTAAGTTACATAGTATGTTACTGCTGTTCTCTACTTCTTCCCTTTTTTCCTGGTCTCAGCACGTTTTCGCCCTCATCACCGTTCAAGTCTGTTTCCACAGTCATGAGACCTAGTCTCCTTCCACCATTGTCAAGGTGATAGCGGAAAGTGATGGCCTTCATGCTATGCAATAGCGGTCTGCTTAGTCCTTGATTTCCATTGAAACAGAACCATTGAGGGAGTGAACATTTTGCGTCCTCTTCCGTCTCTGTTTGGGTCTCCAGAATGCTGAGTCACAATGACAAAGCAGAAATACAGCCAGGGCAGAGCCTGAGTCAGTCCATACTGTAGTACAACCAATGGGAGGTTATGACAGGAGAAAGAGTGGGAAGGAGGGAGACAAATAGGAATAGAGGGGGAGGGGGAAAGAGTACAGACTAAAAACGCTGTGTCACCCTTCAGAAGAGTTGTGTAACGGTTAATCATTTATAGTATTACTATCACTTCTGTTTATAACTTTAACTTAAGAACATTCTTAGTTTGCACGATAAAATTGTAATGCTAAGAGATGGATAAAAATGTACAGGGTGGGTACCTGGAGGAATGTAGGGGAGGGTCATGCTTTTTCAATTTCAGTCAAGGGGAGAGTTTAGTATTTTTTAAATCTAGTCCAGGGGAGGGTCATGTAATTTGTAATTGATGAAATTTCAATATTTCTCAGTGTTTTAGAATTAGTTGCTTATTAGGCAACATATCCGATGCCCGATTCCACCTGATTCTCTGGTTGAAATGCAATATGAAGTCTGCTTATAGGTTATTTAGCGTGGTCTCAATCAAATGTTTCACAGCCTATAGGCTATAGGCTACGAAGTGCATCCTCAGAGAAGCACAGAGCAAAGTTATATTTCTAAGATAGATGCTGGGATAGCGTAAATAAAACTAGACAGCATTACACACTGCAACGGATATTCCAACCCTGAGGCCTGCTCTGCCCTTGCTGATCAAAACCTTATTTTTTCTGCCTAACCAATGCTGTGCTGTGTAGGCCTACAGTGAGAGTTCAGGAAGAGAGTCAAAGATTTCCTCAGAAAATTATTTTTGATTAGGCCTCGTCCAAAAAATGCTATATCTTGCGCGTAGACTAGCCTATAGCCTATGTTCTGTTCAGTGTGAGAAGGAGAGCATTTGAGGACCGGAGGTCAACTTTGATAGCTTGCTACTACTATAATTGATTTTAAGAAAAACAATATGTTTCTTGCCCATGATGTATTTATACAAGTTATTGACATCACAATAAGCCAGATTTTAGTTACTTACATTGTGGTGCTGAAACTTGAAGCAGCAGTCACGGCACAATCAATTGGAAATGAACAGCTGATGGTGCAGAACATTGGCAAATTGGAATATGAATAATTCATTTAAACCGTCTTCATTTAATTAGACTTTACTTACAACAAGAGGGCTTTGTGTTGGAGCCTATTTCTTCTTATTTAATAAATAAGATGTAGCTCTACCTGTTTGACAGACAGAATTGGGCTATAAGCTGCTATATCCATAGATTTGTCATTCAATTCCTCCACCCACAATGCACTCTTTAAATAGCCTCCCTCCATGTCTGTGAAGGGCAGTTAAGTTAAAACCAGTACTGAAATTGAGGGGGTATGAGAGGGTATGCCATAAGCCTACCTTTTATTTAAGATTTTTTTTTAAAAAGCACAGGCCTTCCCATTGTTATCTTACGATTTGGAATAAAATAAAACAGATCTGATTACATTAAGTGATCTATAGCAGCACTTTGATTCAGTATGCTTTATGCTAGAAACAAGCTGAAAATACCCTGGAAAGACATGACTTCGATGCATATGGGAATAGCATTGTTTAGTTTCTTTGACATTCAGTCTGAGCTACAATAGTCTATAGCGGAGGAGGCATAACATGGAATTTGCTTGGGAAGTAATCTAATTCTGTCACTGTCAATTGATTAAGCTATTCACTTTCTGTACAGAATATGTTTAAAGCCAGACAGCTTTTAGGGAAACCCTTGTGAGCTTCTGTTGTTAAAGAAGAGTAGTCACCGACATAAAGTTGTTCCAACAGCAGTCCCAACTTACGACTGCTACACCTGGCAGCAATACAGTTCATTCAGCCTCAATTGCTGCCTTTAAAAAAACACATAGCTGATATGGCTGACTTGCTTAAACAAATGTGATTTCCTACTGACAATTGAGAAGTACAAATTATGGCATAAGGGGACGACGAGCAGATAAGAGGCAATCCGTAATTTTGATTAAGACAATGTGCGAGGTAGGACAAACATAGTTAATATAACTATTTGTTCAGCACTTTTGAAATGTACAACGACAGAATTCAGAACATGGGCCGATCTTACAGTATTCTCCCTGTGCACCAAGTCAGAACAATAGGATAAATAAAGGGGGCATATAAGCAGACAATGAAAGCTCTTACAATATTTGATAATGACATTTCTCTTAAACAGGCTATAGGCTACATGTGCACCACCAAGTCAGAACAGTAGGCTAAGTTATGAGGGGGAAAAGGACACAATTAATAGGGTAAAGACATGGGCTACTGACAGCTTACTACACAACATACACTTGGTATTACTTTCTTAGCTACAGTATGTATATCTCCCTGGCATATTACATACTTTATGCAGCAGCGTACAAGGCCTTTCTGGACACACCTGTTTGTGCTGTGCTCACATGAACAAGGCCTTTCTCTGTGTAACCCTTAATTATAAATAATGCTTACTCCTGAAGTTGGCCCTTCTGATTAAACAAGGTCACTTTGAATGAGTGAGGGTTGCAGCTGACTAGCAACAGTTCATAAGGGTTGTTACTGACTAACAACAGTTCATAAGGGTTGCTGCTGACTAACAACTGTTCATAAGGGTTTCTGCTGACTAACAACAGTTCATAAGGGTTGCAGCTGACTAACAACAGTTCATAAGGGTTTCTGCTGACTAACAACAGTTCATAAGGGTTGCTGCTGACTAACAACAGTTCATAAGGGTTGCTGCTGACTAACAACAGTTCATAAGGTTTGCTGCTGACTAACAACAGTTCATAAGCGTTGCTGCTGACTAACAACAGTTCATAAGCGTTGCTGCTGACTAACAACAGTTCATAAGCGTTGCTGCTGACTAACAACAGTTCATAAGGTTTGCTGCTGACTAACAACAGTTCATAAGCGTTGCTGCTGACTAACAACAGTTCATATGCGTTGCTGCTGACTAACAACAGTTCATAAGGTTTGCTGCTGACTAACAACAGTTCATAAGGTTTGCTGCTGACTAACAACAGTTGAAATTACAGCAATTACAGGAACATTTGCAACAAACAACAAACAAAGCATGACACATAATTTAGTTAAAAAGTGATGTCACTTATTGCAAAGAAAAAGAATGCTAGGTATGTCACAAGCCTTTTGCAACACCGGTTTAAGCATACAGTAAGACTGTCACTCCCAAAAGTCTGAAAGGGCTTCGTCTCATTGTCTCCAAAACTTTGTTTGCACTCATAATGAAAACATTAAGCTATAAAGTTAGGCTCAATCTAACAGTTGGTCAAAGTAACAGAGAGCAGAACACACACTTCAAGGGTTATCTACAGTCGCTTGCGAAAGTATTCGGCCCCCTTGAACTTTGCGACCTTTTGCCACATTTCAGGCTTCAAACATAAAGATATAAAACTGTATTTTTTTGTGAAGAATCAACAACAAGTGGGACACAATCATGAAGTGGAACGACATTTATTGGATATTTCAAACTTTTTAAACAAATCAAAAACTGAAAAATTGGGCGTGCAAAATTATTCAGCCCCTTTACTTTCAGTGCAGCAAACTCTCTCCAGAAGTTCAGTGAGGATCTCTGAATGATCCAACATTTCTTGAAAGCATTGTTTACTAATGGGGAATGCAGTCAGAAGCTATAAAGGTGCTGCAAATGACAGTCCTCCCAGTTCTCTCCTTGCTGATTTTTCAGATGTCCAGGAGGAACAAGAGAACAATTATTTAGTAGAGGAGGAGGTATCAGAAGAAGATGGGGAAGAATACAACCCAGAGCACGATGCATCATCTTCAGATGAAGAAGACCTCCCCCAAGTTAAAAGAGACATTTTTGTCAAAGAATAGCAAAATAACATGGTCCTTGTCACCATATGACAACCAAGGCAGGATGGCAGCACAAAATGTCATAAGGATGACCCCAGGGCCCACAAGACATGCAGTTTCCCATGCCCAGGACACCACCTCAACATTCTACATGTTCATCACACCAGCCATCAAAAAAAATCATCCTGGAGATGACAAATTTGGAGGGTTTCCAAAAATATGGAGACAACTAGAAAAGTATGGATGAGATTGACCTGCGTGCCTACATAGGGCTGCTAATCTTAGCAGGTGTGTATAGGTCCCGAGACGAGGCTACATGTAGTCTCTGGGATGCAAAGAGTGGAAGGGCGATTTTCCGTGCCACAATGCCACTGAAAGTCTTCCACACTTTCTCAAGAATGCTATGATTTGATAACCATGAGAAAAGACCTGCAAGACGTGTGAGAGACAAACTGGCGGCCATAAGAGAGGAAGAAGTGGGTGGAGTGGCTGTAATGTAAGTGATTTTCACTGTCAATTTTATATTGTATTGCTGTAATATCATTGATTTATGTGATTGTTTTCTGTGACACTGATACTAATTAATGATAGTAATCTCTTTTGTCACAAGGTTGCTGTCCTTTCTTGCAGTATATGCCCAGCAAGCCAGCAAAGTATGGCATCAAGACATGGGTGGCCTGTGATACACAATCCAGCTACGCTTGGAAGATGCAAGTCTACACAGGGAAGCCGACCGGTGGAGGCCCAGAGAAGAACCAGGGGATGGGGGTTGTGCTTGATGTGACAGATGGACTGAGGAGGCACAATGTCACGTGTGACAATTTCTTCACTTCTATTGAACTCAGCCAGCAGCTCCTAAAGAGGAAGATCACCATGGTTGGCGCAGTTATAAAGAACAAGTCTGAGCTCCCCCCTGCATTCCTCACAACAATGGGGAGAGCGGCCTTCTCATCAAAGTTTGCCTACACCACCACCACCCTAGTTTTTTACCTACCAAAGAGGAACAAGAATGTGGTCCTCCTGAGAACACTGCACATAACGGCTGAGATCAGTGATCATGAGGACAGGATACCAGCCATCATCCTGGACTACAACCACAACAAAGGAAGCGTTGACAACCTGGACAAGATGATTGGAACTTACAGCTGCAGAAAGATGACTGCCCGCTGGCCCCTGGTCATCTTCCCCAACATCATTGATGTGTCCTCATACAATGTCGTCATAATATGGAACAAGATCAACCCTACCTGGATGCATGATAAGCAGAACAAGAGGAGGGTGTTCCTGGAGCAGCTGGGAAAGGCACTTGTAACCCCACACATTCAAAGAAGGGAGTACCTCTGCAGCGCTTGTGAAAGCTATTCAGGGGGTTGATTCTTGTCCTGATCCACCTGACGCTCCAGCTCGCAAGAGGAGGAGATGCCAATTCTGCCCCCCAACGAAGGACTGTAAAACAAATACTATGTGCTGCACATGTGAGAAATACATCTGCAAAGTCCATGCACACACACTTGCATACTATCCTACATGTGCTAATTAGAGTTGATTAATTTTTGTTCTTCATGTTTTTGTTTTGTATCTATTATCTTATTGTATTTGTATTTATTCAAATAAAATAAAATAAAATGTATTTATATAGCCCTTCGTACATCAGCTGATATCTCAAAGTGCTGTACAGAAACCCAGCCTAAACCCCTAAACAGCAAGCAATGCAGGTGTAGAAGCACGGTGGCTAGGAAAAACTCCCTAGAAAGGCCAAAACCTAGGAAGAAACCTAGAGAGGAACCAGGCTATGAGGGGTGGCCAGTCCTCTTCTGGCTGTGCCGGGTGAAGATTATAACAGAACATGGCCAAGATGTTCAAATGTTCATAAATGACCAGCATGGTCAAATAATAATAATCACAAGGCAGAACAGTTGAAACTGGAGCAGCAGCACGGCCAGGTGGACTGGGGACAGCAAGGAGTCATCATGCCAGGTAGTCCTGAGGCATGGTCCTAGGGCTCAGGTCCTCCGAGAGAGAGAAAGAAAGAGAGAAAGAGAGAATTAGAGAGAGTATACTTAAATTCACACAGGACACCAGATAGGACAGGAGAAGTACTCCAGATATAACAAACTGACCCTAGCCCCCCGACACATAAACTACTGCAGCAGAAATACTGGAGGCTGAGACTGGAGGGGTCAGGAGACACTGTGGCCCCATCCGATGACAGGGCCAAACAGGAAGGATATAGCCCCACCCACGTTGCCAAAGCACAGCCCCCACACCACTAGAGGGATATCTTCAACCACCAACTTACCATCCAGAGACATGGCCGAGTATAGCCCACAAAGATCTTCGCCACGGCACAACCCAAGGGGGGGTGCCCTCAACCCACTCAAGTGACGCACCCCTCCTACGGACGGCATGAAAGAGCACCAGTAAGCCAGTGACTCAGCCCCTGTAATAGGGTTAGAGGCAGAGAATCCCCGTGGAAAGAGGGGAACAGGCCAGGCAGAGACAGCAAGGGTGGTTCGTTGCTCCAGAGCCTTTCCGTTCACCTTCACACTCCTGGGCCAGACTACACTCAATCATATGACCCACTGAAGAGATGAGTCTTCAGTAAAGACTTAAAGGTTGAGACCGAGTCTGCGTCTCTCACATGCATAGGCAGACCATTCCATAAAATGGAGCTCTATAGGAGAAAGCTCTGCCTCCAGCTGTTTGCCTGGAAATTCTAGGGACAATTAGGAGGCCTGCGTCTTGTGACCGTAGCGTACGTGTAGGTACAGTGGGGCAAAAAAGTATTTAGTCAGCCACCAATTGTGCAAGTTCTCCCACTTAAAAAGACCAGAGAGGCCTGTAATTTTCATCATAGGTACACTTCAACTATGACAGACAAAATGAGAAAAAAAATCCAGAAAATCACATTGTAGGATTTTTATTAATTTATTTGCAAATTATGGTGGAAAATAAGTATTTGGTCAATAACAAAAGTTTATCTCAATACTTTGTTATATACCCTTTGTTGGCAATGACAGAGGTCAAACGTTTTCTGTAAGTCTTCACAAGGTTTTCACAGACTGTTGCTGGTATTTTGGCCCATTCCTCCATGCAGATCTCCTCTAGAGCAGTGAGTGATATTTTGGGGCTGTTGCTGGGCAACACGGACTTTCAACTCCCTCCAAAGATTTTCTATGGGGTTGAGATCTGGAGACTGGCTAGGCCATTCCAGGACCTTGAAATGCTTCTTACGAAGCCACTCCTTCGTTGCCTGGGCGGTGTGTTTGGGATCATTGTCATGCTGAAAGACCCAGCCACGTTTCATCTTCAATGCCCTAGATGATGGAAGGAGGTTTTCACTCCAAATCATACGATACATGGCCCCATTCATTCTTTCCTTTACACGGATCAGTCGTCCTGGTCCCTTTGCAGAAAAACAGCCCCAAAGTATGATGTTTCCACCCCCATGCTTCACAGTAGGTATGAACACGACGACTTGAGTTTTTACCAAAAAGTTATATTCTCCCAATCTTCTTCTGGATCATCCAAATGCTCTCTAGCAAACTTCAGACGGGCCTGGACATGTACTGGCTTAAGCAGGGGGACACGTCTGGCACTGCAGGATTTGAGTCCCTGGCGGCGTAGTGTGTTACTGATGGTAGGCTTTGTTACTTTGGTCCCAGCTCTCTGCAGGTCATTCACTAGGTCCCCCCGTGTGGTTCTGGGATTTTTGCTCACCGTTCTTGTGATCATTTTGACCCCACGGGGTGAGATCTTGCGTGGAGCCCCAGATTGAGGGAGATTATCAGTGGTCTTGTATGTCTTCCATTTCCTAATAATTACTCCCACAGTTGATTTCTTCAAACCAAGCTGCTTACCTATTGCAGATTCAGTCTTCCTGAACAAAATAACAAAATCATGGATTATTTTTTCTGCATAATTTTTGGACAGAAAGTTTCTGATTTTTGCAATGTTACGTAGATGGAAAAAAGCTGTCCTTGAAACAGTCTTGATATGTTCGTCAAAAGAGAGATCAGGGTCCAGAGTAATGCTGAGGTCCTTCACAGTTTTATTTGAGACGACTGTAAAACCATTAAGATTAATTGTCAGATTCAACAGAAGATATCTTTGTTTATTGGGACCTAGAACAAGCATCTCTGTTTTGTCCGAGTTTAAAAGTAGAAAGTTTGCTGCCATCCACTTCCTTATGTCTGAAACACAGGCTTCTAGTGAGGGCAATTTTGGGGCTTCACCATGTTTCATTGAAATGTACAGCTGTGTGTCATCCGCATAGCAGTGAAAGTTAACATTATGTTTTCGAATGACATCCCCAAGAAGTAAAATATATAGTGAAAACAATAGTGGTCCCAAAACGGAACCCTGAGGAACACTGAAATTTACAGTTGATTTGTCAGAGGACAAACCATTCACAGAGACAAACTGATATCTTTCCGACAGATAAGATCTAAACCAGGCCAGATCTTGTCCGTGTAGACCGATTTGGGTTTCCAATCTCACCAAAAGAATGTGGTGATCGATGGTATCAAAAGCAGCACTAAGGTCTAGGAGCACGAGGACAGATGCAGAGCATCGGTCTGATGCCATTAAAAGGTAATTTACCACCTTCACAAGTGCAGTCTCAGTGCTATGATGGGGTCTAAAACCAGACTGAGGCATTTCGTATACATTGTTTGTCTTCGGGAAGGCAGTGAATTGCTGCGCAACAGCCTTTCTAAAAGTTTTTTTTATTTTCTGGGTCAAGGTTTGGCTTTTTCAAGAGAGGCTTTATTAATGCCACTTTTAGTGAGTTTGGTACACATCTGGTGGATAGAGAGCAGTTTATTATGTTCAACATAGGAGGGCCAAGCACAGGAAGCAGCTCTTTCAGTAGTTTAGTAGGAATAGGGTCCAGTATGCAGCTTGAAGGTTAAGAAGCCATGATTATTTTCATCATTGTGTCAATAGATATAGTACTAAAACACTTGAGTGTCTCTCTTGATCCTAGGTCCTGGCAGAGTTGTGCAGACTCAGGACAACTGAGCTTTGAAGGAATACGCAGATCTATTGTTGTTGTTTATACACCTTGTGGGTGGGGGCAAAGGTTTTTAAAAAATGGGAGGAAACTAGTATTTTGTAGTTGAATTACTCATTGTACAGGATATAAGAATGTATCACTATGTTACCAAAAACGTTCAAGACTATTATTCTTTCCCTTCGATAAAATGCATTCAAAACAACTGTGTGCACATTTCTGCTACTTTCTTAGTGCTATCTCTTTTTTTTTTAAATAATGTTTTTATTTATTTTTTATTTTTATTTAACCTTTATTTAACCAGGTAGGCAAGTTGAGAAACAGTTCTCATTTACAATTGCGACCTGGCCAAGATAAAGCAAACCAGTTCGACACATACAACGACACAGAGTTACACATGGAGTAAAACAAACATACAGTCAATAATACAGTAGAAACAAGTCTATATACGATGTGAGCAAATAAGGTGAGATAAGTGAGGTAAAGGCAAAAAAGGCCATGGTGGCAAAGTAAATACAATATAGCAAGTAAAACACTGGAATGGTAGATTTGCAATGGAAGAATGTGCAAAGTAGAAATAAAAATAATGGGGTGCAAAGGAGCAAAATTAATTAATTAATTAAATACAGTAGGGAAAGAGGTAGTTGTTTGGGCTAAATTATAGGTGGGCTATGTACAGGTGCAGTAATCTGTGAGCTGCTCTGACAGTTGGTGCTTAAAGCTAATGAGGGAGATAAGTGTTTCCAGTTTCAGAGATTTTTGTAGTTTGTTCCAGTCATTGGCAGCAGAGAACTGGAAGGAGAGGCGGCCAAAGAAAGAATTGGTTTTGGGGGTGACTAGAGAGATATACCTGCTGGAGCGTGTGGTACAGGTGGGAGATGCTATGGTGACCAGCAAGCTGAGATAAGGGGGGACTTTACCTAGCAGGGTCTTGTAGATGACATGGAGCCAGTGGGTTTGGCGACGAGTATGAAGCGAGGGCCAGCCAACGAGAGCGTACAGGTCGCAATGGTGGGTAGTATATGGGGCTTTGGTGACAAAACGGATTGCACTATGATAGACTGCATCCAATTTGTTGAGTAGGGTATTGGAGGCTATTTTGTAAATGACATCGCCGAAGTAGAGGATTGGTAGGATGGTCAGTTTTACAAGGGTATGTTTGGCAGCATGAGTGAAGGATGCTTTGTTGCGAAATAGGAAGCCAATTCTAGATTTAACTTTGGATTGGAGATGTTTGATATGGGTCTGGAAGGAGAGTTTACAGTCTAACCAGACACCTAAGTATTTGTAGTTGTCCACGTATTCTAAGTCAGAGCCGTCCAGAGTAGTGATGTTGGACATGCGGTTAGGTGCAGGTAGCGATCGGTTAAAGAGCATGCATTTAGTTTTACTTGTATTTAAGAGCAATTGGAGGCCACGGAAGGAGAGTTGTATGGCATTGAAGCTTGCCTGGAGGGTTGTTAACACAGTGTCCAAAGAAGGGCCAAAACTATACAGAATGGTGTCGTCTGCGTAGAGGTGGATCAGAGACTCACCAGCAGCAAGAGTGACCTCATTGATGTATACAGAGAAGAGAGTCGGTCCAAGAATTGAACCCTGTGGCACCCCCATAGAGACTGCCAGAGGTCCGGACAGCAGACCCTCCGATTTGACACATGGAACTCTATCAGAGAAGTAGTTGGTGAACCAGGCGAGGCAATCATTTGAGAAACCAACATTAACCAATGTTAACACCTATGTAGTTCCTTTAGCAACAATAATAATAATAACCTCTACTTTAGTAAAGAAAACAATTATGTTAATTAATTATAAATGTGTGGTGCCCACTGATTAAATGCAGTCTTTCTGCATTGTGAAGAGGGAAATCCCAGATATTCAAAACGTTTCTCATACATGACAGGTTGTTTCTTCATGCAAAATAGGTTTGTGGACTGTCTACCGGAAGCTGATGCTGTTGCTATGCAACCTCTTGCTAGCTTGTTACCATAACTAATTACTAGCTAGACATCATACGATTTCGGGTGTGTTTGTAAATTCAATCTGAAGTGCCAGAGTTCGCTCTGGGCGTTCGTAAATTCAGAGCGTTGTCAGATTGTCCGTTCGTACATTCAAAGCGTTTTGCTCTCTGAGCATTCAGAGCCCACACTGGAAGCTCTGGCCGAGGAGTAGGGTTGATCCGAGCTTTCTGACCTCACAACGGCAGTCAAGCACCAAAGCTAAATGGCTAACTTTGGCTAGCTTGCTAGCTACTTCCAGACACAAATGAGAGAACACCTCACTCTGACCATTTTACTCGCCCTGGCAGAGCTGGGTAGGTTGTTTTCATGTTATCCAGAGCATTGGTGACTGTAACTGTGTTGCTGGCAACAATTTAATTACAATTATTTTGCAGACGTTTACTGACACCGGTTACATTCAATGGGTGTTACGTTTGTAAATTCATCAATTAATCTGCGATTTGGTGCACTCAGATGAGAGTGCTCTGAAATTGGAGTAGATAGCCAGAGTGAATTAACAATGTCCATTAAGAACACACAATGGCCATACCATTTAGCTAAGCCTGATGGCTTAATAGCCAACTATATGTATGTTAGGTAGCTAGCTAACATAACGGTACATACTACTGCAAGGATACGCTATGCGGTTTGTAAGGATAGCGTAGCTTAAGAATTGTAATGTAACTTGTTTGAAAATTCATTACATCGCTGAACTTTTTCTTAACATTTGTCATAATTAGTTAAAGCAATGAAATTGTATCGGCTCTCGTCTGACTTCGGCTGAATATTTTCCACCATTTTCTTAAAATCTGAAAATGTTGTGTGGCCACGCCCGTTTTCTGAATAATTGCATTATGGGCCCTGAAAGCACGGAAATAATGTCCACTGCTTGTATTCTTCGTATTTTGGCTAATTTAGTATGACATCCGGGAACTTTTGGCATACTAACTATATCCATACTAGGACCAATAACCATACTACATACTCCACTTACATCACAAGTAGTATGGTTAGTGCGGTTAGTATGAGTATTCGAACACAGTTCTAGTTCTTATGAATACCAATGACGTTTCAACTACATGGCTGTATTGAGCAATAACTCAGCACCCTGAAAGCACCCTGTCAACAGTTGTGGAAGATCAGGTCATGTGAACTGAAGTTGTTAGGATGGTACTTTATTACTGTCGTCTTTGATTTTCATTGGCTGTAAAAAGGTTTCCACTTCACAGTTTTAGCTTAATAACCTATGTATAGTTAGATGTATGTAGCTACTGATTTTGTGTAGTTATTTCTAATGTAAACAACTTTGACGTACCATTTGTGAAGTACAATATGTAATTTGAAACCGAAAGGTGTATCATCAAATACCATTTCTACAAAAGCCAGCCGTTCTTTCTCTGTCCACTACTATATTCCCATACCTCATACTGAAAATTGAGCTGATATTTAAAAAAGTGTGATAAACCCTACAGTTTTTCTTTTGACTGCATTCTGGAAAAGGTAAACAATTAAGCTACATGTGTTATTGAAACATGTGCTCTTAGAGAATGAAACAGAAGTTTACAGAACTGCATCTCAAAGTTCAATTCCTTTTATATCCTAAATCAAACGTAGATGTAGACTATTTCTAAATTAGTCTAATATTAGAATGAGTGTTCAAAATCTTCCTATTTTTTTCTAAGGATATAACACACACACATTTTTCAACAATAACTTCTGTAGTTAGACCTGCACTGTAGCATTGCTTTTGGCTGATACTTCTGCTTTAGTTGTTTCCAATAGAATGTTACTTTGAAATAAACAAAGTTTGTTTTAAACTAACAGTGCGAGATGAAGGGGTCAAGGCGAGAGCATTTACTCTGCCCAAAATCTTTCTTTCAAATTACTTGAGGATTATGATCGAATAGCAGTTTCGTAATGTTTAAACTTTTACAAATGTACTGATATATGTGGATGCATGTGGTATTCCGGAAACTTTGAGAAAAATGAAGTTTATTTGTGCGTGGTGTTCACACACGTACCTGCCCTCTCATTGGCTAGAATGGTCCCACCTGATCTTGCCTGTCTTCATTTGTTGAGCACATGTATTTCCATTGTTAGAGTGGTCACTCGGCTCTCTTGTCAATATAATAAATAATCTTTGCTTTAGGTCATGTGTATGAGTGGGCTCGTCTTTAAATGACCCGCCTAGTCCCTGTTGAAATTCTAAAGGTGATTGGCTACGCTCTGTGAGGGTGGATTTCACTGACGCATTCCGTTTGGAACAATAAATAGAGCGAACAAGACTCCTTCCAGTTCACAAGTCTGAGAAGACTCATGAAGAAGTTCTTGCTTCAACAGTGATTGAACGGAACTCCCCTGCCTTCGTCCCGCATTATAGAACATTACGGATTGATAACATAACACTTCCTTGAACTAATAATAGCGAAATATTCTAAGAAACTCTATTTTTGTACTTTCATTTCGATATAAAATAAAATCTGACGAGATGGAGTCTCAGATCCGCCAGAACTATCACCACGATTGCGAAGCTGCCATTAACCGGATGATCAACTTGGAGATGTTTGCCTCCTACACCTACACTTCAATGGTAAGGAGTCTACCAAGATGACCGTGTTCTACCTGTATTATTATTATACCTGGGTCTAAATGTCTTCACTTGACTTTTCTGTAGGTCTAGGCAATTTATAGCCAATAATTTATCTCTGTGAAGGCTATTAACACCCTCCAGGTAGGTATAGCATTGAAATGAAGCCGGGAATCTATCCTACCTTGGTCAGAGGGCGTAACAATTAATTGTCAGGTTACAAAGTATACTACGGACTAGACTCTAGATTCATGCCTATATCATCAAGCTTAGTTGCCACAACAAGATCAGTGTGGTTAGAAGAAAAAATGACAAACATGACAGCATTCTGTTTTGTTTATCCACGCAGGCGTTCTATTTCTCCCGTGACGATGTGGCTCTGCGTGGCTTCGCGCATTTCTTCAAGGAAAACAGCGACGAGGAGCGGGAACACGCCGACAAGCTACTCTCCTTCCAGAACAAGAGAGGTGGACGCATTTTACTCCAGGACATCAAGGTGCGCCTTGAGCTTCAAATACTTATATTGTAAACTGATAGAGAATGTCTTTACTCCATGGAGGAAAGTGTCTACAGAGTCAAGTTGATCTAGAGAACCTGTAATAGTCCTAAACATACTGCCTCTAACCACTGAACTGAAAGTGTGAGGGGTATAAACTCTGTTCACTTTATCTTACCTTAATGTCTGCTTGTAGCCCCTAACCCTCCTGTGTTCTCTCTGTCCTGTATAGAAGCCAGAACGTGATGAGTGGGGCAATGGGCTGGAGGCCATGCAGTGTGCTCTGCAGCTGGAGAAGAATGTGAACCAGGCCCTACTGGACCTGCACAAGATTGCCTCTGACAAGGTTGACCCCCATGTAAGTTATGGTGAACCCACACCACATGTATGTATCACATAGAATACAGGTACTGTCCTAGGAGATGATCAGGATGTTGTAGCTCTGATAACTAATGACACAGGATTGTGTGACCTGCTTCTTCACACGCACACAATAGTCCACATATGCACAATGCATAAGGGGCGGCAGGTTCTCTAGTGGTTAGAGCTTTGGTCCTCTAACAAAGGTTGCTGGATTGAATCCTCTAGCTGACAAGAGAACTATTCTGCCCCTGAACACGGGAACCCACTGTTCCACCTTAGGATGTCATTATAAATAAGAATTTGTTCTTAACTGACTTGCCTAGTTAAAAAAAAAATCAAAGCTGGAAACGCCTCATTATCTGCCCTTATGCCATTACCACCAGGCTCTTGTGTGTTACTGTATCTACAATGTCTGTATTCATTCTCTTGTCTGACCTGTGCTTTCCCTCTTTAGCTGTGTGACTTCCTGGAGACCCATTACCTAAATGAGCAGGTGGAGGCCATTAAGAAGCTGGGAGACCACATCACCAACCTCACCAAGATGGATGCTGTCAAAAACAAGATGGCAGAGTACCTGTTTGACAAGCACACCCTGGGAGGCCAGAGCTAAACTACTTTCATCCCCAGGCTACGGCCTCCAGCCTCAGACCAAGACTCCTTGGTTCTCTGATAGATCCTCCTGGCTTTACATTTATAGGGATGGGAGAGTGTTAAACTGGTGAATTGCAACACTGCTGTGACATTGATGTTTCTGTTGACAACACTACTGTATTGGATGCAAGGCTTCTTGTAAAACAATAAAAAATATATATCACTGAAGTTTTTTGTTTTCTAAGTGTTGACCTGTAGTAATGGATGTTGTATCAGTCTATTGAGGTCCATTGCTCTTTTACTGAGCATCTTCAAACCAGTGATAAATAGTGACAATTGTATTCCTACTAGTGGCTAAGTGTCATAACAATAGAAGTTTAACATGAGTTTTATAAAGGACGTTACCTCTGACTGTGGTAGAATTATATACATGATTTGATAACAAAAGAGAAAAGGTACATTTATGGGTTCATTCCTTGTTCTGATAAAATGCATTTTCTATTGTATAGGGCAGGAAGCAGTTAAAGGTCATAGGGGACACTAAAAATGCAGACACATAGACGCTTAAGGCTAGCTGGACATTCAAGGATCAAAGAGGTTGCCTAAGGACGGGGTCAGCCAAATGACTAACTGATGGATTGCAGGCATCAGTCACATCACAGGGGAAACACAAGTCTGTTTAATCTTAGACAACCATATGGAGAGAAGACGACCAGGGCAACTGAACACACTAAAAACTAGAGTTAAAGGACACATGGGGTTAATTACAGGGTCTGAGCACAGGCCACAGGAAGGGGGATGTATATTATCTTTAGGTCAAAGGAAGGGTCTTGACATCATATAATCTGGCCGAAAGCAGATGTGGGCTGAACAAGCAGGACGAACAGATTGGAATGTAAGGGGGGTTTGCATTGGGGGATGAACTGATAATGTATGCAAGGAGATAAAAAGGAGAGCCAGAGCTCTGGAAAAAGGGTGAGTCCCGTGGGTCCTGCGGGGCTCTCCGACTTACGATACGAGGGTGTATTAAAAGTCTATCATTGAATTCAAAGTTCCTGGTCGTGTCATGTTTGAATCGATTGGCCACTACATGACCAGAGGTTGTCCTTTACTGTATCTTGTAATGGTGCCATGTCAATTAAGGACCCAGCTGTCAACTCTAGCTCCATAGGAGTTAATTACAGTTGCTGTAGACCATTACTCTGCGCATCACAAGTTTATTAGACAGCCTAGAGGTCAATCAAAACCGTGAGCCAGCTGTTATGGCACATTTTTCTAGTGATGGGAAGTTCGGCTCTTAAATTGTCATTTTAAGCCATAGAGATGTGAAGGAGAAGCTCGTCGGATGTTCTCTTCTCGACATCTTCACTCAATGTGTTTATTTCAGTTGGTAATCTCCAATAGTTCCCCTACAGCAAATTGAACTGAATACTCAAAATAGTAATGATTCTACAAGCCTCTAGTTCACCATAAGGGTCTCATTGGAGCTGTCATATGGTTGCAACGCTACTGTTACTTTACTGAACACATTTTGGTAAATAACAGGCAAGTTAAATTAAAACACTTGAATGGAAAGTGATATTGATTTCATTATATAGATATAGTAAATTAGTTTATGGTGGCCAGACAATTTGGTTAAAGGGGAAAATAGGCTAATGGGAACTGTCTACCCAGCAATGGCATTTTCAATAACTCCTAAACTTTTATCTTTGTGCAACAAAGTATTGACATGGTAAAATAGATTACGTTTGTATGGTATTCACTTGGTTTATATTTAGGGTAAAGTTTCTCAACTTTGTCATTCTATTTGAGAATATGTTACACAAAGCCACACACAGGGCAAGAGATATGTAATCTGATGTACCCAAAAAAGGCAGCTAGATGGCATCTAATTAAATAGCATATTCCTTAATTTACCAACATTTGTATTTGTTATGGATCCCTATTAGCTGCTGTCAAGGCAGCAGTTACTCTTCATGGGGTCTGGCAAAATAAAGGCAGTTCTATACAATAAAACTAACCTTATATTACTAAATAGATTTCACAAAACATTAAGGGTTCCCACTCAGGTCACTACTCTACTACCACGTATCTACAACACAAAATCTATGTGTGTGTGTGTATATAGTATATATGTTGTGTTATGGTTTTAAATATGATTTTACTGCTGCAATGAGTTACTTGATGTGGAATAGTAGCCATGTCATGGCTCTCTGTAGTTCTGTGCACCTCCTATAGTTTGTCCTGTACTTGGGTACTGTGAAGAGACCTGGTGGCATGTCTTGTGGGGTATACATTGGTGTCTGAGTTGTGGTCGTAGTTCAAACTGACAGCTGGGTGCATTCAACACGTCAATACTTCTCACAAATACAAGTAGTGATGAAGTCAATCTCTCCTCTATTCTGAGCCATGAGAGATTGACATTCATAATATTAATGTTAGCTCTCTGTGTACATTTAAGGGTGAGCTGTGCAGGCCAGTTCTGGGCCAATTGTAATTTTCTTAAGTCCTTTTTTGTGGCACCTGACCACATGACTGGACAGTAGTCCAAGTGCGACAAAACAAGGGCCTGTAGAACCTACCTTGTTGATAGAGTTGTTAAGAAGGCAAAGTAGTGCTTTATAAATTGACAGATCTATCCCCATCTTAGCTAGTGTTGTATCAATATGTTTTTACCATGTCAGAAGTTTATTCTCAACTTGTTACATTTCCACATTATACATTACAAGATTTAGTTGAGGTTCAGGGTTTAGTTTTTTAATTTTATGTCCCAAATACAATGCCTTTAGTTTTTGAAATGTATGTATTTAGGACTAACTTATTTCTTGCCACCCATTCTGAAAATGATTGCAGCTCTTAAGTGTTGCAGTGATTTCACCTACTGTGGTAGCTGATGTGCATAGTGTTGAGTCATGAGCATACATAGACACACAAGCTTCACTCGGCACCAGTGGCAAGTCATTAGTAATGATTTTAAAAAGTAAAGGGCCTAGACAGCTGCTCTGGGGAATGCCTGACTCTTCCTAGATTATGTTGGAGAGGATTCCATTAAAGAACACCCTCTGTGTTCTGTTAGACAGGTAACTCTCGATCCACAATATAGCAGGGGATGTAAAGCCATAACACTTACGCTTTCTCCAGCAGCAGATTATGATCAATATTGTCAAAAGCTGCAGAGAAGTGCTTTGTTTATTTTTAATCTTTATTTAACTATGCTAAGTCGGTTAAGAACAAATTATTTTTTACAATGACGGCCTACCAAAAGGCGAAAGGCCTTTCACGACACTACATAAAGAGAGACCTAAGACAACAACATAGCATGGTAGGCAGTAACAGGTCCGTTGTAACAGATAGGCCTACATTATTCAGTGTATATACATCCTTGGCTGAGTACCAGTGGAAAGTTTGGGACAGTCAAGTCAGCAATAGTCTATGTTGCTAGCAACAAGATAATGTTTTGAGTTTATGATCTAGCTCACTGGTTCTCAAACCTAGTCCTGGAGACCCAAACGGGTGCACATTTTTGTTTTTGCCTAGCACTACACAGCTGATTCAAATGATCAACTCATCAAAAGGCTTTGATTTGAATCAGCTGTGTAGTGCTTGGGGAAAAAACTAAAATGTAGACCCCTTTGGGTCCCCGGGACCAGGTTAGAGAACCACTGATCTAGCTAATGATTAGCACACTGGGGTAAATGTAGATGGGCAACCCCATAATACAGGTTATCATGCTTATTGCTAAATAACACACCTGCCTGATAATATGGACCGATATGGTATTTGGCATTTGTTTTTAGTCATTGCAGCTTAAGGTGGCAATACCAGTTATTGAGTGTAAGGGGGAAATTACTTTGTCACACAGGGGAATTAGGTGTTGCGTAACTTGGTTAATTAAATAAATAAATAAAAATTGTAAACTCATGTTCCCTTTATCTAATATTAGGTTTTGGTTGAAGATCTGATAACATTCAGTATCAAAAATATGCAAAAATAGAGAAAATCAGAAAGGGGGAAATACTTTTGTACAGCACTGTATATATACACTAAGTGTATAAAACATCAAGAACAACTTCCTAATATTGAGTTGCAAACTCCCCTTTTTCCCTCAGAACAACCTCAATTCGTTGGGGCAAGGACTCTACAGGGATGCTGGTTCATGTTGACTCCGATGCTTCCCACAGTTGTGTTAAATTGGCCAGATATCACTATGTGAGGTGGATCATTCTTGATACACACAGGAAACTATTGAGTGTGAATAACAAGGGGGTTGGTGGTGATTTTCTAAACGGTTAGTTAAACCAACACTTTAAAGTAAATATTGAAAAATATTGTTACTTGAGTTGTGATTGGGGTATATTGGCCAAATGATCAGGAAAGTTGGTGTATTTCCCCTCCAACATTCATCAGAAACAACCATATTACAGCTATTTGTTTAAAATGCCTTAGTAAGTTACATAGTATGTTAATGCTGTTCTCTACTTCTTCCCTTTTTGTCCTAGACTCAGGACGTTTTTGCCCTCATCACCGCTCACGTCTGTTTCCACAGTCATGAGACCTAGTCTCCTTCCACCATTGTCACGGTGATAGTGGCAAAGAATGGCCTTCAGGCCAAAGATGGTGGGTAAATGAAGGTTGTTCAATCAGGCCGTTTAGGGGGGGCTCCTCCATAGACACCAATGCGATAGCGGTCTGCTTAGTCCTTGACTTCCATTGAAACAGAACCATTGAGGGAGTGAACATCTTGCTTCCTCTTCCATCTCTGTTTGGGTCTCCAGAATGCTGAGTCACAATGACAAGGCAGAAATACAGCCAGGGCAGAGCCTGAGTCAGTCCATACTGTAGTACAACCAAAGGGAGGTTATGACAGGAGAAAGAGTGGGAAGGAGGGAGAGAAATAGGAATAGAGGGGGAGGGGGAAAGAGTACAGACTAAAAACGCTGTGTCACCCTTCAGATGAGTTCTGTAACGGTTAATCATTTATAGTATTACTATCACTTCTGTTTATAACTTTAACTTTAGAACATTCTTAGTTAGTACTATAAAATTGTAATGCTAAGAGATGGATAAAACTGTACAGGGTGGGTACCTGGAGGAATGTAGGGGAGGGTCATGCTTTTTCAATTTCAGTCAAGGGGAGGGTTTACTATTTTTAAAATCTAGTCCCGGGGAGGGTCATGTAATTTGAAATGTATGGAATGACAATATTTCTAAGTGTTTAAGAATTAGTTGCTTATTAGGCAACATATCGATGCCCGATTCCACCTGATTCTCTGCTGGGCGTGAAATATGACGTGTGCCAATAGGCTATTTAGCGTGGTCTCAATCAAATGATTCATAGCCTATAGGCTACAGGCTACGAAGTGCATCCTCAGAGAACCACAGAGCAAAGTTATATTTCTAAAATAGCTGCTAGGATAGCGTAAATAAAACTAGACTGCATTACACACTGCAACGGATATTCCAACCCTGAGGCCTGCTCTGCCCTTGCTGATCAAAACCTTCTTTTTTGCTGCCTAACCAATGCTGTGCTGTGTAGGCCTACAGTGGCAGTTCAGGAAGAGAGTCAAAGAATTCCTCAGAAAATTATTTTTGATTAAGGCCTCGTCCAAAAATGCAATATCTTGCGCCTAGACTAGCCTATAGCCTATGTTCTGTTCAGTTTGAGAAGGAGAGCATTTGAGGACCGGAGGTCAACTATGATAGCTTGTTACTACTATAATTGATTTGAAGAAAAACAATATGTTTCTTGCCCATGATGTATTTATCCAAGTTATTGACATCACAATAAGCCAGATTTTAGTTACTTACATTGTGGTGCTGAAACTTGAAGCAACAGTCACGGCACAATCAATTGGAAATGGACAGCTGATGGTGCAGAACATTGGCAAATTGGAATATGAATAATTCATTTAAACCGTCTTCATTTAATTAGAATTTACTAACAACAAGAGGGCTTTGTGTTGGAGCCTATTTCTTCATATTTAAGAAACAAGAGGTAGCTCTACCTGTTTCACAGACAGAATTAGGCTATAGGCTGCTATATCCATAGATTTGTCCTTCAATTCCTCCACCAACCAAGCACTCTTTAAATAGCCTCCCTCTGTGTCATTGAACGGCTGTTAAGTTAGAACCAGTACTGGAATTCAGGGGGTATGAGAGGGTATCCCATAGGCCTACCTTTTATTGAAGACAATTTCAAAAAGCAAATGCCTAACTAAGATTTTGAATAAAATAAAATAGATCCGATTACATACAGTGATCTATACCAGCACTTTGGTCCATTATGCTTTATGCAAAAAACAAGCTGAATATACCCTGGAAAGATATGACTCTATATGGGAATATCATCATTTAGTTTCTTTGACATTCAGTCTGAGCTATAATCTTCTATAGCGGAGAAGGCAAAAAATGTAATTTACTTGGGAAGAGGGGGGGAAATGTCTCCAGAATATAGGACCAGCCAAAAGTTTGGACACACCTATTCATTCAAGGGGTTTTTTATGTTTTACAATGTAGAATAATAGTGAAGACATCAAAACTATGAAATAACACATATGAAAACTAAAAGATTGTGGGAGATGTTCTGTTAGGGCTCCCAAGTGGCACAGGGGTCTGAGGCACTGCATCTCAGTGCAAGAGGTGTCACTACAGTACATGGATCAAATCCAGACTGTATTACATCCAGCTGTGAATGGGAGTCCCATAGGGTGCTGCACAATTGGCACAGTGTTGTCTGGGGTAGGTGTCATTGTAAATAAGAATTAGTTCTTAATTAACTGACTTGCCTAGTTAAATAAATAAAGCACCTCTCTGCAGCTTTTGACATTATTGATCATAATCTGCTGCTGGAAAAAAGCGTAAGTGTTATGGCTTTACATCCCCAAATATATTGTGGATCTAGAGTTACCTGTCTAACAGAACACAGAGGGTGTTCTTTTATGGAATCCTCTCCAACATAATCTAGGTAGTCAGGCATTCCCCAGAGCAGCTGTCTAGGCCCCTTACTTTTTCAATCTTTACTAATGACTTGCCACTGGCGCTGAGTGAAGCCTGTGTGTCTATGTATGCTGATGACTCAACACTATACACATCAGCTACCACAGCAGTTTCAGAATGGGTGGCATGAAATAAGTTAGTCCTAAATTCATTCATTTCAAAAACTAAAGGCATTGTATTTGGGACATAAAATTAAAACACTAAACGCTAAACATCGACTAAATCTTGTAAATAATAATGTGGAAATGTAACAAGTTGAGACTAAACTTCTGTAATGGTCAAAACATATTCTTAGCTACTGATAAAACAGTAGCTTAGATTGGGATAGGTCTGTCCATAATAAAGCAAAGCTCTGCCTTCTTAACAACGCTATCAACAAGGTAGTGTCATGACGTTGGCCTGGGGGTAGGTTTATGACAGTCATAAATACCTCTTCCCCCCGTTTTCCTCTCTCTACCCTACTGATGTTACATTTGAAAACCCCTTGGTTAACATAGAGATTCTGGTAACATCAGAAGGTGGCGGGAAATGAACTATATTCTGGTAATCCGACCAATTGAACATATGTGGTGGTACTTAATGAATATCATGTCAGTTCGGTTGTCATCTGAGACATTCTCATCAATGATAAGATGACAAACTCTACAGTGGAATGTCTACACATCAGAGTTATCGGATTCACATGGAATTGTTGTTCAATTTAAATGTTTGAATATGAAAGTATTCGTGATGCGATGAAATGTGATTTTAGCTTCTAAAATGTGAGATTTGGGTTTTCATAAGGTAGGCTCTGCTCAATCAGTGGCCCGCCCCTGTGAAGGGACATGGGCTATAAAACTTTTCAAACACGCCCTCCTCTCCCTTCCTATAGAAAGCCTTGACGACAATATAACCTCCTGTTCCGAGGATGTAAGGACGACGGTCCGATGTCAGAATGGTTCAGATAATAACTACAGAACAAAGACAACATCATTCTGAGATTTGGTTGTGAATGGTATGAACTTTGAACTCTTATTCACTACAGAAGTGATACCTCCTAGCCGTTGAGTTAGCAACAGCAGCTGCAAATGCAGGTTAGGAAGGAACAGACAGAGTATCCCATCTACC
Source organism: Oncorhynchus nerka (assembly GCF_034236695.1). Taxonomy (NCBI): domain Eukaryota; kingdom Metazoa; phylum Chordata; class Actinopteri; order Salmoniformes; family Salmonidae; genus Oncorhynchus; species Oncorhynchus nerka. The sequence continues at coordinate 3,946,510 of NC_088421.1, forward strand.
ACACAACGACGTTACTACAACGTATCCATTTTACCAGCAGATACATTCTTCAAAGGACAAAGGACTAGGTTGGGCAACACGGCCTTCCATCTACCACCAACCTACCGAAGCGCAGCTCAGAGTAAATATTTATGGCATTTTCCTTTTCCAAATGGGCGGTAATTTAGAATGCATAAGATACTGTATTTATGATAGCACAGCTTCTTCCTTTGTTACTCAGTCTTCCCACTCTTTCACTCAAACCCAGACCCTTTTCTTTTGTGAAACAAGCTGTCATATCTGTTCCGCCCGCTAGGGACGTTTTCCTTTATGACGTAATTTGTAATCGAGGTATAATTCATTCTTTGTATATGTAATTCTGTGTGATTAGTTAGGTATTTAGTACATAAATAATTAAACCCAATTTTGTATTGCTGATTCAACTTGTTAGCCAGGGTTTGTGAAGATAACCAAGAATTTACAACTTTCAGATGAGACTGAATTAAGGTGACGATTAATATTGACTGCTATATTGATGTAAAATATTACTAGGTCTTTAAGAGTGTACTCGGAAGATAACAGCTCAAAAAATATTTCGTGGTGCCCCGACTCTCTAGTTAATTACATTTACATGATTAGCTCAATCAGGTAATATTAATTACGGAGAAATTATTTTATAGAATAGCATGTCATATCACTTAATACGGCATAGTCAAAGACACAACAGAAGGTTCTACAGGCCCTTGTTTTGTCGCACCTGGACTACTTAGTGTTATTGTATAGAACTGCCTTTAATTTGCCAGACCCCATGAAGAGTAACTGCTGCCTTGACATCAGCTAATAAGGATCCATAAATACAAATGTTGGTAAATTAAGGATTATGCAATTTAATCAGATGCCATCTCAAGGCATATTGGGGTATGTCAGATTATCACAAAACTCTAGCCCTCTGTATGGCCTTTCTGTTAAATATGTTTTCAAATAGAACAGTTGTGAAACTTTACCCTAAATATTAACCAACTTAGTGAATACCATTACCATAAAAATGTACTTAATTTTACCATGTCAATACTTCTTGGTTGTAAATGTTGGTGGTAGTTGTGAAAAGAAAAGTAGCAATTATTTTAAATGCAATTGCTGATTAGACACTTCTCATTAGGCTATTTTCCCCTTTAACCAAGTGGTCTTTTATTTATTAATTTAACCTTTAACTAGGCAAGTCAGTTAAGAACAAATTCTTTTTTTCAATGACAGCCTAGGAACAGTGGGTTAACTGCCTGTTCAGGGGCAGAACGACAGATTTGTACCTTGTCAGCTCGGGGGTTTGAACTTGCAACCTTCCGGTTACTAGTCCAACCCTCTAACCACTAGCCTACCCTGCCGCCCCACTTGAAAATCATGTACCATCTGGACACATTAACAATGTATCAATATCTCTTCCAGTTAAAGTTTAACTAAAGCCTGCCTATAATTACCAAAATGAACATCTTCAGTAAATTACCAGTAGCTCTGCGACCATATGACAGCTCCAATAAGCCCCTTATGGTGAACGAGGCTTGACTCATAACTATTTGGAGCATTCAGTTCTTTTTTGATGTAGGGGAACAATTGGGCATCAACTGAAATAAACAGAATGAGTAAAGATTAATTTTGTGTCAGTAAGAGCAAAACTCTCCATCACAAAAAAATAAAAGCACCATAACAGCTGGCTAACAGGTTTGATTGTCCTCTAGGCTGTCTAATAAACTTGTGATGCACAGAGTAAAGGTATAAGTCAACTGTAGGTACCCATTTAACTCAAATGGCCCTCGAGTTGACAATTTCTACTCTTAATTTAATGGCACTATAAGATACGGTAAATGACACCCTCTGTGGCGAAAGGTAACATCCTTTATTAAACTCTTGTTAAACTTCTATTGTTATGACCCTCAGCCACTAGTAAGTCTACAATTGTCAGCATTTATCACTGGTATGAAGATGCTCAGTAAAATAGCAAAGAACCTGAATAGACTGAAACATCATTACAGGTCAACACTTAGAAAATCCCCCAAAAAACCTTCAGTGAAATGTTTTATTGTTTTACAAGATGCCTTGCCTCCAATACAGTAGTGTTGTCAACAAAAACACCACTGTTACAGCTGTGTTGCACTGCACCAGTTTAACACTCTCCCCTCCCTATAAATGCAAAGCCAGGAGGATCTATCAGAGAAGCCAGGAGTCCTGGTCTGAGGCTGGAGAACATAGCCTGGGGATGGAAGTGGTTTAGCTCTGGCCTCCCAGGGTGTGCTTGTCAAACAGGTACTCTGCCATCTTGTTTTTGACAGCATCCATCTTGGTGAGGTTGGTGATGTGGTCTCCCAGCTTCTTAATGGCCTCCACCTGCTCATTCAGGTAATGGGTCTCCAGGAAGTCACACAGCTACAGAGGGAAAACACAGGTCAGAAAAGATAATTAACACAGACTATTGTAGATACAGTAACACAAGAGCCTGGTGGTAATGGCATAAGGACAGATAATTTGTTTCCAGCTTTGATATTTTAAAACTAGGCAAGTCAATTAAGAAATCAATCTTATTTACAATGACATCCTAACGTGGAACAGTGGGTTAACTGCCTTGTTCAGGGGCAGAATAGTTTTACCTTGAATCCCCTAGCTGACAAAGCAGCAACCTTTGTTACTGGCCCAACGATCTAACCACTAGACAACCTGCGGCCCATTACGCATTAGCTGCATTGTGTGCGTGTGAAGCAGGTCACACAATCCTGTGTCATTAGTTATCACAGCTACAACGACCTGATCATCTCCTGAGACACTACCTGTATTCTATGTGATACATACATGTGATGTGCAGTTCCACCATAACTTACATGGGGGTCAACCTTGTCAGAGGCAATCTTGTGCAGGTCCAGCAGGGCCTGGTTCACATTCTTCTCCAGCTGCAAAGCACACTGCATGGCCTCCAGCCCATTGCCCCACTCATCGCGTTCTGGCTTCTACACAAGACAGTGAACACCGAAGTGTTAAGGACTACTAGCAAACATTAAGGTTTGGATAAAGTGAACAGAGTTACACCCCTCACAGTTTCAGTTCAGTGGTTAGAGGCAGTATGTTCAGGACTCTAGGTTCTCTATATCAACTTATCGCTGGACACGCCATGGAGTAAAGACATTTTCTATCAGTCTACAATCTAAATGTGTTCCTCGATGCTCAGGTGCTCACCTTGATGTCCTGGAGTAAAATGCGTCCACCTCTCTTGTTCTGGAAGGAGAGTAGCTTGTCGGCGTGCTCCCGCTCCTCGTCGCTGTTCTCCTTGAAGAAATGCGCGAAGCCACGCAGAGCCACATCGTCACGGGAGAAATAGAAAGCCTGGGTGGATAAACATAAAACATAGTTAGAATAAAAAAATATATGTAAATATGTAAAACATGACAGCATTCTGATCTTGTTGTGGCAACTAAGCTTGATGATATAGGGATGAATCAGTCTAGTCTATAGTCTACTTGGTAACCTGACAAGGAGTTGTTACGCCCTCTGACAGAGGTAGGATAGATTCCCAACTTCATTTGAATGCTGTATCTACCCGAAGGCTCTTAATAGCCTTGCCAAGTAAAACTCCAATTTACTTCACGGAGTTGAGATTGGTTATTAATTGTCTAGGCATACAGAAAAGTGAAGACATTTAGGCCCAGGCATAATAACACAGGTAAATCAACAGAACGGTCATCTTGGTAGACTCCTTACCATTGAAGTGTAGGTGTAGGAGGCAAACATCTCCAAGTTGATCATCCGGTTGATGGCAGCTTCGCAATCGTGGTGATAGTTCTGGCGGATCTGAGACTCCATCTCGTCAGATTTTATTTTATATCGAAATGAAAGTACAAAAATAGAGTTTCTTAGACTATTTCGCTATTATAATTCAAGTCGGTGATATGTTACCAATCCGGAATGTTCGATAATGCGGGACGAAGGCAGAGGAGTTCCGTTCAATCACTGTTGAAGCAAGAACTTCTTCATGCGTCTTCTCAGACTTGTGAACTGGAAGGATCCTTGGTCGCTCTATTTATTGTTCCAAACGGAATGCGTCAGTGAAATCCACCCTCACAGAGCGTAGCCAATCACCTTTAGAATTTCAACAGGAACTAGGCGGGTCATTTAAAGACCAGCCCACTCATGCACATCCCCTAAAGCAAAGATGATTTATTATATTGACAAGAGAGCCGAGTGACCACTCTATCAATGGAAATACATGTGCTCAACGAATGAAGACAGGCAAGATCAGGTGGGACCATTCTAGCCAATGACAGAGGAGGTACGCGTGTGAACACCACGCACAAATAAACTGAATTTTTCTCAAAGTTTCCGGAATGCCACATGCATCCACTTATATCAGTACATTTGTAAAAGCTTAAACATTACGAAACTGCTATTCGATCATAATCCTCAAGTAATTTGAAAAAAAAATGGGCTTATCTCACGCAGACATATTTTGGGCGGAGTAAATGCTCTCGCCTTGACCTCTTCATCTCGGTCCGTTTTTACTTTGTTTATTTCAAAGTAACATTCTATTGGAAACAACTAAAGCAGTAGTATCAGCCAAAAGCAATGCTACAGTGCAGGTCTAACTACAGCGGTTATTGTTGAAAAATGTGTGTGTGTTTTATCCTTAGAAGAAAAAAGGAAGAATTTGAACACTCATTCTAATATTAGGCTAATTGAGAAATAGTCTGCGTCTACGTTTGATTTGGAATATTAAAGGAATTTTACTTTCAGATGCAGTTCTGTAAACTTCTGTTTCATTCTCTAAGAGCACATGTTTCAATAGCACATGTAGCTTAATTGTTTACCTTTTCCAGAATAGAGCCAAAAGAAAAACTGTATGGTTTACCACACTTTTTATATCAGCTCAATTTTCAGTGTGAGGTATGGGAATATAGTAGTGGACAGAGAAAGAAAGGCTGGCTTTTGTAGAAATGGTATTTGATGATACACCTTTCGGTTTCAAATAACATATTGAGGTTGACAAATGGTATGTCAGTTGATTACATTAGCCTAGAAATAACTACACAAAATCAGTAGCTACATACATCTAACCATACATAGGTTATTAAGCTAAAACTGTGAAGTGGAAAACTTTTTACAGCTAATGAAAATAAATCAGGTAATACATTAATAAATAAAGTACCATCCTAACAACTTCAGTTCACATGACCTGATCTTCCACAACTGTTGACAGGGTGCTTTCAGGGTGCTGGTGTAACAGTATAACATTTTTTTGAATTTACAAACACACCCGGAATCGTGTGATGTCAAACTAGTAATTTGTTATGCTAACAAGCTAGCAAGAGGTTGAATAGCAACAGCATCAGCTTCCGGTAGACAGTCGATGCGCTAGTAAGCTCAACTAAAAGTTGTTCGTTCTGTTAATGTATACTCAAATGTAACCTTAATTTATCTTGGGAAGTCAGTGAAGAACAAAATCATATGTTCAATGACAGCCTAGTCCAGACAAACCTGAACAATGCTGGGCCCAATCACAGCCAGATATGATACAGCCTGGATTTGAACCAAGTACTATAGTGACGCTGCTTGCACTGAGATGCAGTGCCGTAGACCACTGCGCAACTCGGGAGCCCTATGAACTAATAGTATCTAGTATGCAGTTTGCACTCATTAAGTACAGTATGTACTTTACAGTATGTTAGTATGGGTGTAGGAACACAATTTAGGTCTTCTGGGGCAGTATGCATCAAGCCTCTCAGCGTAAGAGTGCCGGTTTAGGATCAGTTTAGCCTTTTAGAACACATTGAATAACATTATACGGGCAAACAAAGCATTAAAATTGAAATTGGCAAAAATTTGTTTTTATTTTTTGGGCAATTATTTTCTGCAATGTTCAACCCCGAGAATGTTCAACCCCGGGTCGCATAAACACTGCAAACAGCCTAACGACTGCTCGGAGTTATCCACATGGTCCTAAAGCACACCGTTACCTCGTTTTGTATCACATTCCAATTATAAAACTGTAGGAGGGGGCAAAAATGCGTGTCCCGCAGGTCCCCAGTTACATTTTCACCCCTGCTTATTTCTGTCATAACCTCCTGTCAGTTCTACTACAGTATGGACTGACTCAGGCTCTTGCCTGGCTGTATTTCTGCCTTGTCATTGTGACTCAGCATTCTGGAGTCTCAAGCAGAGATGGAAGAGGAAGCAAGACAGCCCACTCCTTCTTTTCCCCCAATGGAAGTCAATTAACTAAGCAGACCACTATCACATTGTTGTCTGCTTAAGGAGCCACCTCCTTAAGCAGACAGTGGTAACCAGCCTCTGTTTAACTATCTTCATTTTTCCACCATTGTTTGTCTCGAGGTAGTTCTGTTCTGTTATCACAGTGACAATGTTGGAAGGAGGTGGGGTTTGGTGACTGCAGAAACAGACATGAGGGGTGATGAATGGGCGAAGACCGGTTGATACCAGGTTTGAAGAAAAGGAAAAAGGGAAGAAGGAGAGAACAGCAGGAACATATACTATATGTACTATATACTATATGCACCTTACATGTACTGTGTAACATACTAAGGCATTTTTAAACTAATAGCTGTGAATGGTTGTTTCTGTGAATTTAAGGGAAAATACAACACCTTTCCTGAAAATGTTGTCAATGTAGTCAATCAGAAATCAAATACCAATATTTTTCTGTATTACTTTAAACTGTTTGTCGAACTACAACAGTTCAGAAAGTCCCCACCAATGTTAAAACCCATTATTCTATTTATGTTCCTTTCACCATGTATGAGCAGTACATGGTCTTGAAATGAATATATTCTTTATATATATTAGTATTTTCACTCTCTATATTGAGATATCAAGTTATAAATGGGAGGGGTGTGACAGAAAGGTAGAGGAATACAGATAGGAAGCGTAGGCAGGGTTTGAATCCATGCAGCAAAGGTGTGTGGTCCAGAGTCAGCAGCATTACCACTAGACCAGAATATGGCACAGAATTAATAATGTCTAATACTCAATTAACTTTATAGGAGTCGAGGCACTCAAAGTCAAGAAACTGCTGACAAGATTACACACTTTAATTGCAGTATCAATTCATTAAAAAGTGAGTGTTGCGATGCCAACTTTGGACCAACTACATTAAGTGTAAAGGCTTGGATAGGCCTATGGCTCAGAATATGGAATAGAATGTGAATGGGGGGCTACTCTCTCAAGTATTAATTCAAATATGCAAATATGCAACTATAGGTTGTGGGTGGAAGCCGGAAAAATGTGAAGTTGATCGAACCCCATCGAGGGGGGAGCAGATTTCGTATATATGACAGTAAAACATTCTTATAATAACTATAACATTTGTTGGCACCTTCAATTCTTGCACATGTTCCCATAAAAAGTATATTTTAACACGGTTTCTATCTAGGATGTAAACACAGCCTCAAGTGAGGTCTGAAAACTCAAACTGCTTGAGTTAAACATCTGTTTTGAGTGTACTTGAAAAGTGCAGCATGTAATACAAATTGTCCCATGAAGAGATAACTCCGTTCACCATTTAGACAAAACATTTTTTAAAGCTAGCCAATGTTAGTTTTACTAGCCTAGCCTAGCCTGCTACTGTAAATGTCAAATTGCCTGCTCATGAGGCTAGTGTTTCATTAGCTATCTGTCAGGGACATTTTTTGTTATGTTTTTGGCTGATTAGATGTATTTTTTCAAGTAAGAAGCTGCAGGCTTAAAGAAACATTCAATCATATACTTTGATTAGAAAGCCAAAGAAAAGCGTGTAGATAAAGATGTGTGTGTCATGTATGCTAGAATGGAGGTTTATAAACTAGGCATGCGTAATGTTGGAGGCGTTGGAGAATGATAAAGAATCTGCAGGATTATAGAAAAAGCGGTTTGAGTTTCAAATACTAAATGTTAGTGAACGTGAATATATTTACTGTAGGTGGTTGAAATTATTAGCCTAACTATCCTGCTAATCTTCTAAAAGTTGAAGCTGCCAAATTCTTGCCAATCCATTATTCTACTACTAATTATGACTGAGTTTGACGCATGTTTTCCATAATGTACATTTCATGCATATACATTCGAGGTGACAAAGAACACCAAATATTGAGTATTGAGACATACAGCAAAGGTGTCTCAGGCAGTATTTGAAGTATCTAAATATAGTGTAACCTACGAATCAAAGTACAGTATATAGCAAGTCAAGAGCCATGGGGGGGGTGGCACAATCGTACAATGTTGCAGTCCAGAATGGAGAGTTTTACCATCTATGCCAAAAGCATAAGCCTCTAATGGAGACAGTAGAAATGTCATCAATACATGCTTTACTATTCCCCCCTCTCGCTAGGAGCATTCTGGTGTCCAGGGCCAATATGTGTATGAAAAGGATCCCAATCTGGATCCCACCCTGGTCACCAACGTAGCTAACTGATGTAAAGAGAGAGAAGTGCCTTAGCGGAATGCAAAATTGTGTGGTCCAGGGACAAGAACAATATCATCTACGGCAAAATCCTGGGCTCCTGACGGGGACAATATAATTCTATTCATTGTGTGTTACAATAGTAAAACAATCTCTTTGTGACCTCGTCACACTGATTCTATATTGAATTTAGTCTTTGAGATGGTCTAGCGAGCATCTGTGGTTGGTGCTCTTCAACTCTAAAATGCACTATACCCCTCAAAACTCAACTCTGGACCTAGAAGCCAGTTCCACTGCTTTTTTAAATTGTTCCCCTCTAATCAGGGAATGATTTAGACCTGGACACCAGGTGTGTGCAATTAATTATCAGGTAGAACAGATAACCAGCAGACTCCGGACCTCGTAGGGTAAATTGAATACTCCTGCACTAGAGTGTGTAAGGCAAAACCTGCAAAGAAAAGGCAACAGGCAAATGCACAAACACCAGAGAAAACGCAGATATTTTTTATTTACTATCAATCTGCGTTTTCTCTGGTATTTCTAGAACCACTTGCAACTGGAAATGGACATGTTTAGGATAACTGGTAGAGTACTGCCAATACCAGGTTAGTTGTAGAGTCTATTTTTGTGTTTTGATTAGGCTTACCTGTAATGTCCAGAAATGCTGGATAACAACAATCTTTGGTTATATCATATTTAGTGTAGCTACAAGCTATGAATTTTTTTTTGCCATGGGGCAGAGAGAATTTTTACTGTTTTAGAGCTCAGGGATTCTTAAAAGATGGGACAATCAACTTTTTTATACAAATATTTCTTAATTTGTGAAGATTATATTTTGACACAGCAAAGTATCAGCTATTAACACCATGTAAAGGAACAACCTATTTTTTTCAGTAAATGCAACTAAGTGGATTTTGTGATTTTCGCCAGACACCATAAAAGGCATTTCATTTGGACAATTATTGTCCAACAAGTGTTTAAAGGCCTTGATTATTTAATGCTAACATTAGATTATTCATAAATGTGTAATGCAAATCTCCAAACATATTTTTGTTTTGTTTTATAGCTATATTAAATGCTCCAGGGCTAATTGTGTTACAATCTGGCATGGTTTCTAGATTTTGAACATGAAATAACAATTATAAAGCTAACATTATCCATTAGGTCTGGCACAGCAAATACATTCATTGTTGAAGCATATGTTGCAGAACAGTGATTACAATATTTGCTCAGAATATTGACAACAACAAAAAAAACCATTTTAAGGCGGTTAGTTCCTCTGTAGAGATGGGAGAACCTTCCAGAAGGACAACCATCTCTGCAGCACTCCATCAATCAGGCCTTTATGGTAGAGTGGCTAGATGGAAGCGACTTCTCAGTAAAAGGCACTTGACAGCCCACTTGGAGTTTGCCAAAAGGCACCTAAAGGACTCTCAGTATAAGGGCACAGGGCGAGATGCAGACATGGGAGGCAGATGTTTCCAGTCTCTGATATTTATTAGTGTCCAAGAGGCAGGCAAGAGAAGGGTCATGGACAGGCAAAAAGATCATAACAAGGTCAGAGTCCAGGAGGTACAGAGTGGCAGGTAGGCTCGAGGTCAGGGCAGGCAGGCGGGTTCAGAGTGGCAGGCAGGCAAGGTTCAAAACTGGGAGGACAAGCAAAAGAGAGAAGGAAAAAGCAGGGACATGGGAAAAACATGCTGGTTGATTTGACAAGACAAACTGGCACAGAGAGACGCGAAACACAGGGATAAATACACTGGGGGAAATAAGCAACACCTGGAGGGGGTGGAGACCATCACAAGAACAGGGGAAACAGATCATTGCATGACACTTAGACCATGTGAAGCAAGATTATCTGGTCTGATGAAACCAAGATTGAACTCTTTGGCCTGAATGCCAAGCGTCACATGTGGAGAAAATCTGGCACCATCCCTATGGTGAATCATGGTGGTGGCAGCATCATTACTGTGAGGATGTTTTTCAGCGGCAGGGACTGGGACACTAGTCAGGATCGAGGGAAAGCTTAACGGAGCAAAGTACAGAGAGATCCTTGATGAAAACGTGCCCCAGAGCATTCAGGACCTCAGACTGGGGTGACGGTTCACCTTCCAACAGGACAATGACCCAAAGCACACAGCCAAGACAATGTATGAGTGGCTTCGGGACAACTATCTGAATGTCCTTGAGTGGCCAAGCCAGAGCCCAGACCCGAACCCGATCAAACATCTCTGGAGAGACCTGAAAATAGCTGTGCAGCGATGTTCCCCATCCAAGCTAACAGAGCTTGAGAGGATCTGCAGAGAAGATTTCGAGAAACACCCCAAATACAGCTGTGCAAAGCTTGTAGCGTCACACCCAAGAAAAGTTGAGGCTGTATTCGCTGTCAAAGGAACAAACTGTCATGTGTCACAACCTTCGTTAATATCTGGGTTTTCCCTCTTCACACAGCAGAAAGACTGCTTTTAACTTTTTATGGCTGCAGGGGCAGTATTGAGTAGCTTGGATGACAAGGTGCCCATTGTAAATGGCCAGCTCCTCAGTCTCAGTTGCTAATATATGCATATTATTATTAGTATTTGATAGAAAACACTCTGACGTTTCTAAACCTGTTTGAATTATGTCTGTGAGTATAACAGAACTCATATAGCAGGCAAAAATCGGAGAAATTCCACTTCCTGTTTTTTTCCCCTGGGGGTGGCAGAATTTCAACCAAGCTCTCATTGAAAGTACAGCGAGATATGGATGAGTTTTCACTTCCTACGCCTTCCACTAGATGTCAACAGTCAATAGAACTTTGTCTGATGACTCATGTGAAGGGGGGTCGAATGACACAGGAAATAGTCACCACTGTCACGAGTCGACCATGCATTCACTATGCACGTTCACAGATGAAGGACCTGCTTTCCATCGCTCATCTGAAGTCATTCTAATTCTCCGGTTGGAACGTTATTCAAGATATATGTAAACAACATTCTAAAGATTGATTCAGTACATCATTTGATATGCTTCTAATGACTGTTACAGAACTTTTGGACATTTCGTCACGTTATAGTGGACGCGCTTTGTGACTTTGGAATTGTTTACCAAACGCGCTAACCAAAGTAGCTAATTGGACATAAATAACGGACATTTTCGAACAAATCAAGCATTTATTGTGGACCTGGGATTCCTAGGACTGCATTCTGATGAAGTTCATCAAAGGTAAGGAAACATTTATCATAAACTTTTTTGTCAACATAGTGATATATTCTTATGTACCGTACAATGAGTAATTCAACTACAAAATGCTAGTCTTCTCCCATTTTTTAACCTTTGCCCCCACCCACAAGGTGTATAAACAACAACAATAAATATGAAATTAGATACAAAAACGTAAAGAACATAAATCAACCAACTCTAATTAGCACATGTAGGACAGTATGCAAGTGTGTGTGCATGGACTTTGCAGATGTATTTCTCACATGTGCACCACATAGTATTTGTTTTACAGTTCTTCTTTGGGGGGCAGAATTGGCATTTCCTCTTGCCTGGCCCAGCTGCAGCCTCGGGTGGATCAGGACAAGATTCAGCCCCCTGAACAGCTTTCACAAGCGCTGCAAAGGCTGCTGTGCGGGGGAGGCGCTCCCTTCTTTGATTGTGTTGGGTTACAAGTGCCTTTCCCAGCTGCTCCAGGAACACCCTCCCCTTGTTCTGCTTATCAGGCATCCAGGTAGGGTTGATCTTGTTTCAGATCACAAAGGCTATGTATGAGGACGCATCAATGATGTTATGGAAGATGACCAGTGGCCAGCAGGCAGTCATCCTCGTGCAGCTGTAAGTTCCAATCTCCTTGCCCAGGTTGTCCACACCTCCTTTGTTGTAATTGTAGTCCAGGATGATGGCTGGCTTCCTGTCCTCACGATCACTGATCTCAGCCGTTTTGTGCAGTGTGCTCAGGAGGACAACATTCTTAGAGTGATGGTGGGGGTGAAGTAAAACTTTAATGAGAAGGCCTCTCTCCCCCTTGTTGCGAGGATAGCAGGGTGGAGCTCAGGCTTGTTCTTTCTGACTGTGCCAACCATGGTGATCTTCCTCGTCAGGAGCTGCTGGCTGAGTCCATAAGAGGTGAAGAAATTGTCACACGTGACATTGTGACAGATGGACTGAGGGGGCACATCAAGCACAACCCCTGGTTCTTCTTCGGGCCCCCACCGCTTGGCTTCCCTGTGTACTGTAGACTTGCATCTTCCAAGCGTAGCTGGATTGTGCGTCACAGGCCACCCATATCTTGATGGCATACTTTTCTGGGAGATGTGCGGGGGAGGCGCTCCCTTTTTGAATATGTGGCATCCACCAGGCTCTGGAGAGGGAACCCGCTCCTGCTACCTGCACTCCATAATGAATCTACTTCCTCATGGTGGTAAGAGATCAGCTGTTGACCTGGGTGCACACATTCCTCACCGCTATCACCCACGCTATCCAATCCCTCTCTGATAGGTACTGTTGGCCCACCTTGGCGCAGAACGTCGCCCGCTATGTCAACTCCTGCTCCATATGTGCCCAACCAAATCCCCCCGGCATACTCCAGCAGGAAAACTACTTTCCCTTCAATTGCCTCAGCGGGCTGGGTCCCATCTGTCCATAGACTTCGCTACTGATCTTCCTCTGTCTGATGGTTTCACCACTGTTATGGTTGTTGTGAACAGATTCTCCAAATCCTTCCATTTTATCCCTCTCTCTGGTCTCCCTACCGCTATCCAGGTCGCTGAGGCACTGTTTCAGCAGGTCTTCTGGCACTATGGCCTTCCGGAGGACATCGTTTCCGACCGTGGAGATGAGCTGGGGGCCAAGGCCAATCTCACATCGGGTACTGGCCTCAGTCAAACGGGGAGGTAGAAAGGACCAACTGGGAGCTGGGGAGGTTCCTAGGGAGTCACTGCCAGGACCGACAGGGGGAGTGGGCCCGGTTCTTTCCGTAGGCGGAGTACAGACAGAACTCACTTCATCACTCCTACACCGGGCTGACTCCCTTCTAGGTCATCCTGGGAAATCAGCCGGCCCGGGCTCCGTGGACTCCGAGCCAGACCGAGGCCCCTGCAGTCGACGAGTGCTTCCGGTGCCTTGATTTACCGTCCCATTATTTAGCCCTCAGTAGCCTCAGTCATTAGGCAGTATTGGTTTGTCTTCATGTTCAGTATGCATCCCCTATTTTGTTCATTTGCCTTGCATTATTGTTATTAAACTCTCCTTCTGCACCTGCTTCCTGACTCCCTGCGTATACATTACAGTATGTAAATGTTAAGTTGTAAATTGTTTTTGTCCATGTTTTTTTTGTCAAAAGAAATTAATACATATGTACGATTACATGGACAGGGAGGACCTGATCCTATATCAGCACTTCTATTCTGACAACAAAATTTAAACAACCCCTAGTTTGTCATGGCCAAGTATGCTAATCCAGTTGTTTGAGTACACAATCCCCCTTTTTTCAAGTATGTAACCCAAAACCGTCTCTATTAGTTTGTCAAAGCTACTATCTAGGTTTATTGTTTGTTTTAAAATGATAATGATGCTTCTAATGGGGAAAGGGTGGTTGAACATAGAAAGCCCTTGAAGTGTGTTCTCTGCTCTCTGTTACTTTGACCAACTCTTAAACTGAACCTCACTTTATAGCCTAATGTTTTCATTATGTGTGCAAACAAAGTTTTGGAGACAATGAAACGAAGCCCCTTCAGACTTTTGGGAGTGACAGTCTTACTGTATGCTTAAACCGGTATTGCAAAAGGCCTGTGACATACCTAGCGTTCTTTTTCTTTGCGATAAGTGACATCACTTTTGAACTAAGTTATGTGTCATGCATAAAGGATACGTTTGTTGTTTTAAACCAAAGCATATAGGCCTAGCTATAAATCCTTACCCTGAAAGTAAACCTAGTCTATGGGCCAGGAGAGATTCTAATCCATGATTCAGATCAGGAGGATTGAGATTTTGAGTCATTTGCATAGTATCACAAAAGGACCAACGAACCTGTAATTTCTGTCATCTTAACTGTTGATAGTCAGCAGTAACCCTTATGAACTGTTGTTAGTCAGCAGAAACTCTCATGAACTGTTGCTAGTCAGCTTCAACCCTTACTCATTCAAAGTGACCTTGTTTTTGCTGAAGGGCCAACTTCAGGAGTAAACATTATTTATAATAAGGGTTACACAGAGATAATCGGACATCTCTGAAATGAAAATGGATGTCTCTACCTTCAGCAAATTATATTTGACCTAAACCCTCCCTGAACGCTTGAGAAAAAAACAAGTGACACTCCAATATACCCCCCAAAAATGATTAAAACAAAGTGGATAACAGAACATCCTTACAGTTTACCGTCACCTCTTGGAGACACCAGAGCCTTAGATATGCCGTTTCAGAAACGGTTCTTCGTCCTGTCAGCATTACATGTCACCTGTCAGCACTACATGGCAGCGCAGGAATGTATATAACGCAGAGGTCTGCGGGCCAGAAGGTTGAGTTTTCACAGACCCCTATGGACAAGAGTAAGGGTGGAAAGATCTCAATTATAGTAAAAGCATTGCATGAATCTATCATCGTATTTGCAGGTCCAAGAAAGATTTTCTGCCTTTATAAACATTTCATGAAACTCTACATCATTTGACATATTAGCAGAATATTATTTAATACTACACAAATTACTCAAATTACAGGCTAAGAATGGACATGGAGATAGCCCTATGTGTTCATCTTATCCAGTGACGACCTGTCATTCAGGGCAGCTTTGTTAATCATGTTTAGCTTTGTTTGAGCCTCACCTGTTTTGCATGTTAGTTTGGCATTAATACGTGTCACATATCAGTTTGCAAACAATGTACCAAAAAGAAAAATCATTAAGTTAATAAAACCACATACAAACATGGACTCTTTTTTGCTTTCTTGAGTAAGGCACCTCCAAAATGCAGGTGTTTCAGCCTAACTCAGTGCTTTCTGTGGTGGTGGTGGTGGGGCAGCCAGGAAATACAGAGCGTAGGGATTGGTAGTGTTCTCTTCTTGCGCCGGGATTGGCTTAGTGTTCTGTCACTCATGGGGACAGCAAAATCTATTGGAGAGCTCGGAAATTCAAGCCCCTTGGGGGCTACCAAATAGTTACATTAGAAGTGCCCATCTGAGGCGGCTCAAGGTCATTGGCCACAGATAAAATGATATCAAATCACGTTATATCTACCGTAGCTTTGATTGGACTGATCATGTCAACATCATACTTTCAAAATCTTCGTTAGCAAGCTAGCAGTCATCATCATGAATGAAGTTGACAATCTACTGGCAAATCCTTTACAACCCTTGTCGTATGCAAGAAATTCTGAAGAGAAATGATAGATAAAACGTATCGGTGCTCATCAGCAATTGGACATAAACATTGCACAACAAATTGGTATTTGCAAATTGAACAATGAGTGGTTTGTAAGGAATCAGTGGCTAACTGCAAGCATTGCAAAGCAATCACTAGACTACTATTCAGTGGAGTTGGTGTGTGGTCCAAGTCAGGGTTTAAGGTTCTCTTTTCCAAGCTTAAAAGGATAAACATTCAACATTGGCTATGTATTGGCTGAGTTCAAAACAACTGGAAACTTGGAACAGGGAAATCTCAGACTTCAGTGAGTTCAAGACAATGGGGAACTCAGAAAAACTTTGCTCCGACTGAGAAAATACGTTTTGAACGGTCATCCAACTTGGAATTCCATGTCGGGAACTCAGGCTTCTTTCTAGAGCTCCAACCTGAAGATCACTGACTTCATGATTCAACCTTGTTTTTTTGTAGATTTCCCAGTTGTCTTGAAAGCACCATAAATCCAGATAATGCCAGAATTTGATGACGAAGTTTGATGACAAAATTTGCCCAAGAAGGACCGCCGCACCACCTTCCTGTTCATGTGAGCACAGCACAAACAGGTGAGTCCAGAAAGGCATAAATGATGTATGTAATATGTCTGTAATGTGTAATATGTAATATGCCAGGGAGATATGCATACTGTAGCTAAGAAGTTAATACCAAGTGTATGTTGTGTAGTAAGCTGTTAGTAGCCCATGTCCCTTCCGCTAACAATTGGGTCCTTTTCCCCCTCATAACTTAGCCTACTGTTCTGATTTGGTGGTGCACATGTAGCCTACAGCCTGTTTTAGAGACATGTCATCATCAAATATTGTCAGAGCTTTCATTGTCTGCTTATATGCCCCCTTTATTTATCCTGTGGTTCTGACTTGATGCACAGGGAGAATACTGTAAGAACAGCCCATGATCTGAATTCTGTCACTATACATTTCAAAAGTGCTGAACAAATAGTTATATTGACCACGTTCATCATACCTCGCACATTAATGTCTTAATCAAAATTACGAATGGCCTCTTATCCGCTCGTCGTCCCCTTATGCCATAATTTGTACTTCTCAATTGTCAGTAGAAACGACGGATATGGCAAATCAACCATATCAAATATGTGCTTTTTTAAAGGCAGTAATTGAGGCTGAAGGAACTATATTGCTTCCAGGTATAGCAGTAGTACGGTGTTGGGACTGCTGTTGGAACAGCTTTATGTAGGTCCTAACAGTTTGGGCACCATTAAAGTGCAATAAATGTATTGTTTAGTGTTATGTTGTGTTGTGTAGTTGCTTTGCTGGCATGCATCTACATGTTTTGCATCTACATAAACATGTTTTGCATCTACATAAAACCGCCACTGATCTTATCATATTTCTCCAATGCCAAATCAGTGTGTCTGGTTTGCAACGAAACTGTCCCTGTTAGGAATCTGAGCTTGGCACTTTCAAAAGTTAGGCCTACCTTTCCACCCCAGACAGTAGGCCTACCGACGTAGACAAATGTAAGATTCAACAGATGGCAACTCTTCTTTAACAACAGAAGGTCACAAGGGTTTCCCTAAAAGCTGTCTGGGTTTAAACATATTTTGTACAGAAAGTAAATAGCTTAATCAATCTAAAGGTACAGAATTAGATTACTTCCCAAGCAAATTACATTTTTTTGCCTTCTCCGCTATAGAAGACTGGAGCTCAGACTCTGAATGTCAAAGAAACTAAACAATGATATTCCCAAATGCATCGATGTCAAGTCTTCCCAGGGTATTTTCAGCTTGTTTTTAGCATAAATCATAACGGACCAAAGTGCTGTTATACATCACTGTATGTAATCGGATCTGTTTTTATTTTATTCCAAATCTTAAGATAACATTGGGAAGGCCTCTCCTTTTTGCCATTTTCTTTAATAAAAGGTAGGCCTATGTCATACCCTCTCATAACCCCTCAATTCCAGTACTGGCTTTAACTTCACAGCCCTCCACTGACTTGGAGGGAGACTATTTAAAGAGTGCCTGGTGGGTGGAGGAATTGAATGACAAATCTATGGATATAGCAGCCTATAGCCTAATTCTCTCTGTCAAACAGGTAGAGCTACCTCTTGTTTCTTAAATAGGAAGAAATAGGCTCCAACACAAAGCCCTCTTGTTATTAGTAAAGTCTAATTAAATTAAGACGGTTTAACTGAATTATTCCCACTCCAATTTGCTGATTTTCAGCACCATCAGCTGTCCATTTCCAATTGATTGTGCCCTGACTGCTGCTTCAAGTTTCAGCACCACAATGTAAGTAACTAAAATCTGGCTCATTGTGAATGTCAATAACTTGTTTAAAGACATCATGGGAAAGAAACATATTGTTTTTCATCAAATCAATTATAGTAGTAGCAAGCCATCAAAGTTGACCTCTGGTCCTCGTCTTTACGCTCTCCTTCTCAAACTGAACAGAACTGTCAGACTTCGGCTGAAGTTGGTCCCCCTCCTATTTCGGGCGGTGTTCGGGGGTCGAAGTCACCAACCTAGCCATCACTGATCCTCTTTTCATTTTCCTTTGATTCTGTCTTGTCTTCATCACACCTGGTTCCAATCCCATCAATTCCATGTTGTGTATTTAACGCTCTGTTCCCCCTCATGTCCTTGTGGGTGATTGTTCATTGTAAGTGCTTGAATACGTCTGTCCTGGTGTACCCATTATTTGATTGTTCTGTTTTCCTGTGGGGTTTTTTGTGATTAAACTGTGCCGTTTGGAAACACAGTTTTTGCTCTCCTGTGTCTGACTTCTCTGCCGCCAGTACGCACCCCTTACAAGAACATAGACTACAGGCTAGTCTACGCGCAAGATATTGCATTTTTTGGACAAGGCCTTAATCAAAAATTATTTTCTGAGGAATTCTTTGACTCTCCTCCTGAACTGCCACTGTAGGCCTACACAGCACAGCATTGGTTAGGCAGCAATATAAAAGGCTTTGATCAGCAAGGGCAGAGCAGGCCTCGGGGTTGGAATATCCATTGCAGTGTGTAACGCAGTCTAGTTTTATTTACGCTATCCTAGCAGCTATTTTAGAAATATAACTTTGCTCTGTGCCTCTCTGAGCATGCACTTTGTAGCCATATTTCTCTCCCAGCAGAGTGGAATCAGGGTGGAATCAGGGTATCGATATATAGCCTAATAAGCAACTAATTCTAAAACACTGAGAAATATTGAAAATTCAATTACAAATTTCATGACCCTCCCCTGGACTAGATTTTTTTTTAAAATCCTAAACCCTCCCCTTGACTGAAATAGAAAAAGCATGACCCTCCCCTGTTTTCCTCCAGGTACCCACTCTGTAAATTTTTATCCATCTCTAAGCATTACAATTTTATTGTGCAACCTAAGAATGTTCTTAAGTTAAAGTTATAAACAGAAGTGATAGTAGTACTGTAAATGATTAACCATTACAGAACTCCCTCTGGAGTCTCAAGCAGAGACAGAAGAGGAAGCAAGATGTTCCACTCCCTCAATGGTTCTGTTTCAATGGAAGTCAAGGACAAAGCAGACCGTTATCGCATTGGTGTTGGAGAACCCCCTCCCCACTCCCCTTCAGCAGACAGTGGTAAAAGGCCTGAGTGAACTACCTAGAAATGTTTGGGGCTGCCTCTCGGGCTTCCAGCCGCGCTGCCGTGCTGCCTCATCATAACGCCGCCTCACGACTTTCGCTGCCTCTAGCTCTGCCTTGGGGAGGCGATATTCTCCCGGCTGTGCCCATGGTCCCTTGCTGTCTAGAATCTCCTCCCATGTCCAGGAGTCTTGATCTCGCTGCTGCCCGTTACCACGCTGCTTGGTCCTTTGGTGGTGGGTGTTTCTAAGGGATCTCGTCCTCCTCTTCTGAGGAGGAGTAGTGAGAATGATTGGAGGACCAATGCACAGCGTGGTAAGTGTCTATAATGTTTAATCAAACACAACAGAACACTGGAACAAAACAATAAACGTGAATAAACAGTCCCGTGTGGTAAAAAAACACTGACACGGAAGACAAACACCCACAACTCAAAAGTGAAACCAGGCTACCTAAGTATGATTCTCAATCAGGGACAACGATTGACAGCTGCCTCTGATTGAGAACCATACTAGGCAGAACACAGAAATACCAAATTATAGAAAAACGAACATAGACAACCCACCCAACTCATGCCCTTACCATACTAAAACAAAGACATAACAAAGGAACTAAGGTCAGAACGTGACAGCATTTTAAACAAATGGCTGTAATATGGTTGTTTTTGATGAATGATGGAAGGAAAATACACCAAAAACTTTCCTGATCATTTGGCCAATATACCCCAATCACAACTCAAATAACAATATTTTTCAATATTACTTTAAACTGTAGGTCTAACTAACAGTTTAGAAAATCACCACCAAACCCCTTGGCTTTTCACACTCAATAATTTCCTGTGTGTATCAAGAATGATCCACCTCATATAGGGACATCCAGCCAATTTAAATTTAACACAACTGTGGGAAGCATTGGAGTCAACATGAACCAGCATGCCTGTAGAATGCTGTCGACACCCTGTAGATCGAGTCCTTGCCCCCAACGAATTGAGGCTGTTCTGAGGGTAAAGGGGGTGTTTGCAACTCAATATTAGGAAGTTGTTCTTGATGTTTTATACACTCAATGTATATATACAGTGCCGTACAAAAGTACAAATAAATGCCCCCTTAATGATTTTCTCTATGTTTGCATGTTTTTGTAACTGAATGTTATCAGATCTTCAACCAAAACCTAATATTAGATAAAGGGAACATGAGTTTACAAATAACAAAAAAATATATACTCATTTTTTAAGTTACACAACGCCCAATTCCCCTGTGTGAAAAAGTAATTGCCCCCTTACACTCAATAACGGGTATTGCCACCTTCAGCTGCAATGACTGCAACCAAATGCTTCCTGTAGTTGTTGATCAGTCTGTCACATTGCTGTGGAGGAATACTGTCCCACTCTTGCAGAACTTCTTTAACTCAGCGTAATTTGTAAAATGTATTGTTTTTTTTTAACCATTTCCATGTAGAGTTGATTGTGTGTTTTGGATCATTGTCTTGCTGCGCTTCAGCTTCAGCTTACAGACGGATGGCCTGACATTCTGCTGTAGAACTCTCTGATACAGAGCGGAATTCATGGTTCCTTCTGTTTAAGGCAAGTCATCAAGGTCCTGAAGCATCAAAGCATCTCCAGCCCATCACACTACCACCACTATGCTTGACCGTTGGTATGATGTTCTTACTGTGCAATGCAGTGTTTGGTTTTCGCCAGACATAATGGGACCCATCCGGTTGTATAGGAAATCATATCCAGTCCTAATAGGCTGAAGATTCTGTTATGAATAAAAGTATTGTGTTGGTCTACCTGGAAACAGAGTGGCTAATTACTTTGGACTTTTTAGACTAATTTTATTACTCCAAAATGAATTAAAATAAAATTATGCTGACACCATCTAAAATATAATTTTACTTTGTAGAAATGATCTCAATACCATATCAGTCCATAAACAAAAATGTGCACCCCTTTGGTGACTTGACTGTCCCAAACTTTCCACTGGTACTCAGCCAGGAATGTATAAAAACTGAATAATCTAGGCCTATCTGTTACAGCGGACTCATGTTACTGCCTATGATGCTATGTTGTTGTCTTAGGTCTCTTTTTATGTAGTGTTGTGTTGTCTCTCTTTTCGTGAAAGGTCTTTTGCCTTTTGGTAGGCCGTCATTGTAAATAAGAATTTGTTCTTAACTGACTTGCCTAGATAAATTAATAAATTAAAATAAAATATATTTAGCCCTCTGGGGGAAATTACCATTTTTCATTTGTTTGTTCAGCACTTTACCATGTCCGTTGAATTCAATGCTACTTGGCAAGCCACTCTGGGCGATGCTAGCATGGCTTAGCGATGCATTGCTGTATATGTATACCCCCTGTAACGTCTAAACCAAGCTGTTTCTAAAAACTCAGGTTTTAAAATGGTGCAGTTCGCTTATTTTTAAAAGCAGAAATAAATGTAGGAGGAATGGAAAGCTGGGATCTTCCTCTTAACAGTGACCATCAAAGGTTCTTTCTTGGTGTGTTTCTTCCCTGATTATATTAAGAAATGTTGTGAAATGACTGTGCACAAGGGCATCAGGGGACATTTGTAGGATTTGGGATGTCAGTTTGAATCCCTCCATTTAGTATGATACAGTGCATTCGGAAAGATGTCAGACCCCTTGACTTTTTCCACATTTTATTACGTTACAGTCTTATTCTAAAATGAATACAATTCTTTTCCCCCTCATAAATCTACACCCAATACCACATAATGACAAAGTGAAAACAGGTTTTTAGAAATGTTTGTAAAAATGAGAAATACCTTATTACATAAGTATTCAGACCCTTTGCTATGAGACTCAGGTGCATCCTGTTACCATTGATCATCCTTGAGACATTTCTACAACTTGATTGGAGTCCACGTGTGGTACATTCAATTGATTGGACATGATTTGGAAAGGCACACAACTGTATATTAAAGGTCCCACAGTTGCCAATGCATGTCAGAGCAAAAAAACAAACAAGCCATGAGGTCCAAGGAATTGTTCATAGAGCTCCAAGACAGGATTTTGTCTAGGCACAGATCTGGGGAAGGGTACCAAAAAATGACTTAAATGTAAATGTAAATGTAATGTCTGCAGCATTGATGGTCCCCAAGAACACAGTGGCCTCCATCATTCATGAATGGAACAAGATTGGAACCACTAAGACTCTTCCTAGAGCTGGCCACCCAGCCAAACTGAGCTATTGGAGGAGAAGAGCCTTGGTCCGGGAAGGTGACCAAGAACCCGACAGTCACCCTGACAGAGCTCTAGAGTTCCTCTGTGTGGATGGGGGAACCTTCCAGAAGGACAACCATCTCTGCAGCACTCCACCAATCAGAACTTTATGGTAGAGTGGACAGATGGAAAACACTCCTCCGTAAAAGTCACATGACAGCCCGCTTAGAACACTCGAGACTGTAATCGCTGCAAAGGTTCTTCAACAAAGTATTGAGTAAAGGGTCTGAATACTTATGTAAATGTAATATTTCCATTAAAAACAAAATCATTATAAATGAGCAAGAATGTCTAAAAACCTGTTTTTACTTTGTCATTATGGGGTATTGTGTGTAGACTGATGAGGGGGAAAAACTATTAATCTATTTTAGAATAAGGCTTTAACTTCTTTAACAAAATGTGGAAAAAGGTCAAGGGCTCTGAATACTTTCTGAATGCACTGTATATGACCATTAAGGCCAGATCGTTCTTCAAGATGTTCAGACGTTCATAGGTGACCCGCAGGGTCAAATAATAATCACAGTGGTTATAGAGGACGCAACAGGTCAGCACCTCAGGAGTAAATCTCAGTTGACCTTTCATAGCCCAGCATTCAGAGGTTGAGAGGCCGATAGAGACAGAGGAGATACGAAACAGCAGGATAAGGTGACATGTCTGGTGAACAGGTCAGGGTTCCATAGCTGCAGGCAGAACAGAAGAAACTGGAGCAGCAGCACAACCAGGTGGACTGGGGAGTCTTCAGGCCAGGTAGTTCTGAGGCATGGGCGTTGGGCTCAGGTCCTCTGGGACGGGGGAGGGGAGGAGAGAGCATACAGATAAGACAGGAGAATTACACCAGTCCCCCCACACATAGACTATTGCAGCATATACAGTACAAGTCAAAAGTTTGGACACACCTATTCATTCAATGGTGTTTCTTTATTTGTACTATTTAGCACATTGTGGAATAATAGTGAAGACATCAAAACTATGAAATAATACATATGGAATCATGTAGTAACCAAAAAGGTGATATATTTCAAATAGATTTTAGATTCTTCATAGTAGCCACGCTTTGCATCGATGACAACTTTGCACACTCAACCAGCTTCACCTGGAATGCTTTTCCAACAGTCTTGAAGGAGTTCCCACATATGCTGAGCACTTGTTGGCTGCTTTTCCTTCTTTCTGCAGTCCAACTCATCCCAAACAATCTCAATTTGGTATTTTATTATGATCCCCATTCGCTGTTGCAAAAGCAGCAGCTACTCTTCCTGGGGTCCAACACAAAACATGAAACATAACATAATACAGAACATCAATAGACAAGAACAGCTCAAGGACACAACTACTTACACTTTTTTAAAGACACACATAGCTTACATATCAATGCATACACACAAACTATAGAGGTCAAATATGTGAGAGGCGTTGTGTCGTGAGGTGTTGCTTTATCTGATTTTTGGGTTGAGGTTGGGTGATTGTGGAGGCCAGGTCATCTGATGCAGCACTTCATCACTCCTTCTTGGTCAAATAGCCCTTACACAGCCTGGAGGTGTGTTGGGTCATTGTCCTGTTGAAAAACAAAAGATAGTCTCACTAAATGCAAACCATTGTTTGATTAGCAATCAACAAATGTACATGGCTTAAAGCATGCTTTTACAGTTTCAGTCAAAACTGACAGCTTAGGGTCGCAAAGGTAGGGATTCCTATGTTGAAGATGTAAAGAATATTTGCTGTTCTGTGGTGTGTAATGAGGAGCAACCAGATGCTGCACTTAACACATTTATGAAATAACTTATTCCAGTTACTAATAAGCATAGGGTGACCCACAACAGACCCAGTGTCGGCCATCATTGTAAAGAAGAAGTTGTTTGTAATTGACTTGCCTAGTTAAATTATTTAAAGAAAAACACGTTTTAAACACATCTCTGCAGCTTTTGACATTATTGATCATAATCTGCTGCTGGAAAAAGCGTAAGTGTTATGGCTTTACATCCCCAAATATATTGTGGATCTAGAGTTACTTGTCTAATAGAACACAGAGGGTGTTCTTTAATGGAATCCTCTCCAACATAATCTAGGTAGTCAGGCATTCCCCAGAGCAGCTTTCTAGGACCCTTATTGTTTCTATCTTTACTAATGACTTTGCCACTCCAAACACTATACATATCAGCTACCACAGCAGGTGTAATCACTGCAAACCTTAAGAGCTGCAGTCATTTTCAGAATGGGTGGCAAGAAATAAGTTAGTCCTAAATACATGAATTTCAAAAACTGAAGGCTAAATCTTGTAATGAATAATGTGGAAATGTAACAAGTTGAGGAGACTAAATTTATTGGAGTTACCCTGTATTGTAAACTGTCATGGTCAAAACATATTGATACAACAATAACTAAGATGGGGAGAGGTCTGTCCATAATAAAGCACTGCTCTGCCTTCTTAACAACGATCAACAAGGTAGGTCCTACAGGCCCTAGTATTGTCACACCTGGACTACTGTCCAGTCGTATGGTCAGGTGCCACAAAGAGGGACTTAGGAAAATTACAATTGGCCAAGAACTGGACAGCACAGCTCACCCTTAAATGTACACAGAGAGCTAACATTATACATGTCAATCTCTCATGGCTCAATGTAGAGATTTACTTCATCACTACTTGTATTTGTGAGAATTATTGACATATTGAATGCACCGAGCTGTCAGTTTAAACTACTAGCCCACAATTCAGACACCAATGCATACCCCACAAGACATGTCTCCAGGTCTCATCACAGTCCCCAAGTCCAGAACAGACTATGGGAGGTGCACAGTACTACAGAGAGACATGACATGGCTACTATTCCACATCAAGTAAGTCATGCAAACAGTAAATTAGATTTAAAAATAGTTAGATACAACTTACTGGACAGCGGGGAGTGTGAAGAGACACATATGCACTATAGACACGCACATTTATTTTGTGTTGTCGATATGTGGTAGAGTAGTGGCCTGAGGGGAAACACGTGTGGCGACATCTGGTTTGTAATGTATAGAACTGCCTTTATTTCGCTGGACCCCAGGAAGAGTAGCTGCTGCCTTGACAGCAGGTAATTGGGATCCATAACACAAATGTTTGTAAATGTCAAGGAACATGTCGTTTAGTCAGGTGCCTTCTAGTGGCCTTTTGGGTACTTCAGATTCTCACAAATCTCAGGCCCTCCATGTAGCTTTCACATATAAAATGTACTTTTAGATAAACATTACCCTAAATATAAACCATCAACTTAATGAAAACCATTACCTTTAAAAAAAAAATGTACTCAATTATTTTACCATGTCAGTATTTCATGGTTGTAAATGTTGGTGGCAGTTGTGTAAAGAAAAATGGATGAGTGGCAGAATGATTGAAAATGGCATTGTTGATCAAACACATTTAATTAGGCTATTTTCCCCTTCAACCACCTGGTCTATCCACTAGAAACCCATGTACTATATGGCCACATGAAAAATATAAATATTTTCAGTTAAAGTATAAATTACCAAAGTTAGACTGCCTGTTAATTACAGAAGACTTCAGCCATTTTGGTAAATTACCAGTAGCTTTGCAACCATATGACAGCTCCAATAAGCCCTTTATGGTGAACGAGAGGCATTAGGATTTCTATTGTGATTATTCAGTTAGTTTGCTGGTAGGAGAACTATTAGCAACTGAAACAAGTCAAGATTTATTTTATGTCAGTAAGAGCTGAACTTCCCATCACTAGAGAAATGTGTATTTTACCTTTAACTAGGGAAGTCAGTTAAGAACAAATTCTTGTTTTCAATGACGGCCTAGGAACAGTGGGTTAACTACCTTGTTCAGGGGCAGAAGACCAATTTGTAGCTTGTCAGCTCAGGGATTCGATCTTCCAACCTTTCAGTTACTAGTCCAACACTCTAACCACTAGGCTACGCTGCAGCCCCACGCGGCATACAGATTTCCCTCGAGGCTGTCTAATAACCTTTTGAGATGCAGAGTTAAGGTCTACATTGACTGTAGTTACCCATTTCACTTTTATGGGTAGAGTTGACAGTTGGGCCCTTAATTGACATGGTATATGTCACATTTCTTGTAATAGTGCCCTGTGGTGAGAGGTAACATCCTTTATAAAACCTCATGTTGAACTTATCCTATTGTTATGACCCTCAGCCACTAGTTGGTCTACAATTGTCAGTATTTATCACTGGTATGAAGATGCTCAGTAAGACCGAGCAAAGAACCTGAATAGACTGAAACATCATTACTACAGGTCAACACTTAGAAAACAAACTTTAGTGATCTTTTTTATTGTTTTACAAGATGCCTTCACTCCAAAATATAGTAGTGTTGTCAACAAAAACATCTCAATGTCACAGCAGTGTTGCACTGCACCAGTTTAACACTATCCCCTCCCTATAAATGTAAAGCCAGGAGGATCTATCAGAGAAGCCAGGAGTCCTGGTCTGAGGCTGGAGGCTGTAGCCTGGGGATGGAAGTGGTTTAGCTCTGGCCTCCCAGGGTGTGCTTGTCAAACAGGTACTCTGCCATCTTGTTGTTGACAGCATCCATCTTGGTGAGGTTGGTGATGTGGTCACCCAGCTTCTTAATGGCCTCCACCTGCTCAGTCAGGTAATGGGTCTCCAGAAAGTCACACAGCTAAAGAGGGAAAGCACAGGTCAGACAAGATAATGACTACAGACTATTGTAGATACAGTAACACACGAGCCTGGTGGTAATGGCATATAATGAGGTGTTTGCAGCTGTATAACTCCTGCATGAGCTGCATTGTGTGTGTGTATAGTGGCATTCATGAGTATGTGGACTATAGTGTGTGTGAAGAGGCAGGTCACAATCATGTGTCATTAGTTAGCAGAGCGACAACAACCTGATCATCTCCTGGGACAGTACCTGTATTCTATGTGATGATATTACTTACATGGGGGTCAACCTTGTCAGAGGCAATCTTGTGCAGGTCCAGCAGGGCCTGGTTCACATTCTTCTCCAGCTGCAGAGCACACTGCATGGCCTCCAGCCCATTGCCCCACTCATCACGTTCTGGCTTCTACACAGGACAGTGAACACAGAAGGGTTAGGGACTACTAGCAGATGTTTCTATACATAATTCAAAGTCAGTTCAATCAGTATATCTGACAAACTGGAACCAATGCAGAAAGATCAAGATTTAGTCATTTTAACAGTCACTATGAACAACCCCATAAGCTGGAGTTTTTGTGACTCCTCTTTGGCTGGAAACATTGTGTTCCTTTGAGACTAGGTACAGACCTAACAATCGTTAGGTGTGCTTTCGCTGTAAAGCATTTTTTGAAATCGGACACTGGTGGTATTAATTTGTTTCTTTAAAATGGTGTAAAACACTTGTATGTTTGAGGAATTTTAATTATGAGATCGGTTTTGAATTTGGCGCCCTGCACAATCACTGGCTGTTGTCATATCGATCCCGTTAACGGGATCTAAGCCATAAGTTAATTTATCATTGAATCATAGCCTACTTCGTTAAATCACCAATTTGGCAAACGCACCAATGTGTACCTAACCATAAACGGCGCCTTAAAATCAATACACAGAAGTATGCTTTTAAACATGCATATTTAGTTAAAATAAATGCATGTCAGTAGGCAATATTAAACTAGGGAAATTGTGTCACTTCTCTTGCGTTGATTGCACGCAGAGTCAGGGTACATGCTACAGTTTGGGCCATCTGACTCGTTATGTCATAATTATGTAATTAGTTAGCAACATTGAAGGTTGTGCAATGTAACAGGAATATTTAGACTTACCCGTTAGGTAAAATATGGAACGGTTCCGTATTTAACTGAAAGAATAAACGTTTTGTTTTCGAAATGTTCGTATCTGGATTTGACCATATTAATGACCTAAGGCTCATTTCTGTGTTACGATGTTAAAATGAAGTCTATGATTTGACATTTGATAGAGCAGTCTGACCGAGCGGTGGTAGGCAGCAGCTGGCTCGTAAGCATTGATTCAAACAGCATTTTTGTGCGTTTGCCAGCAGCTCATCGCTGTGCTTAAAGCATTGAGCGGCTTGTGACTTCAAGCCTAGCAACTCTCGAGATTAGGCTGGTGTAACCGATGTCAAATGGCTAGCTAGTTAGCAGGGTGCGTGCTAATAGCGTTTCAATCGGTGACACTCGCTTTGAGACCTTGAAGTAGTTGTTCCCCTTGCCCTCTGCAAGGGCCGCCGCGGCTTTGGTGGAGAGATGGGTAACGATGCTTCGAGGGTGGCTGTTTTCGATGTGCTCCTGGTTCGAGCGAGAGAGGGACGGAAGCTTTACCGTTACACTGGCAATACTAAAGTGCCTATAAAAACATCCAATAGTCAAAGGTATATGAAATACAAATGGTAGAAAGAAAGTCATAATAACTACAACCTAAAACTTCTTACCTGGGAATATTGAAGACTCAAGTGAAAAGGAACCACCAACTTTCATATGTTCTCATGTTCTGAGCAAGGAACTTAAATATTAGCTTTTTTACATGGCACATATTGCACTTTTACATTCACCAAAACTTTTTTTTGCATTATTTCAACCAAATTAAACATGTTTCATTATTTATTTAAGGCTAAAGTGATTGTATTGATGTATTACATTAAGTTAAAATTAAAGTGTTCATTCAGTATTGTTGTAAGTGTCATTACAAATAGGCCGATTAATCGGTATCGGCGTTGAAAAATGATAGTCAGTCGACCTCTACGCCAATCAGATAAAAACAAGTGGCTCCCACAGGCAATTGAGTGGAAAAACATTGCCTGGAACAGCGAGTTAAGTTCA
Source organism: Oncorhynchus nerka (assembly GCF_034236695.1). NCBI lineage: Eukaryota > Metazoa > Chordata > Actinopteri > Salmoniformes > Salmonidae > Oncorhynchus > Oncorhynchus nerka. The sequence continues at coordinate 3,975,903 of NC_088421.1, forward strand.
CTGCACAGTCCCCAGACCTCAAACCAATAGAGAATCTTTGGGACGAGATGGAACGGGCTGTTCACAGCAAGACTATATCGCCGTAATATCTGCAGCAAATGCCTGATTTCAGCGTGTCAGCATGGACCAACATCCCTGTGGAACGTTTCAGACACCTTGTAGAATGTCCCAAAAAAATGCAGGCCGTTCTGGAGGCAAACAGGGGTCTGAGTAGAAGAGTTTAACCACTTATTTTGCACTCACTAGTCTACAACCCCCCCCACCCCACACATTGACACCAGTCACATATCCTGATTGCCAAGTCACTTTTAACCCTTACCTACTGTATTATATCTCAACTACCTCGTACCCCTGCACATGGTCTCAGTACTTGTATAAAGCCTTGTTATTCTTTGTTACCATTCAGCAAATATTTATCTTTAACTCTGCATTGTTGGGAATGAGCTAGTAAGTACACGTCACCGCAAAGTCTACACCTGTTGTAGTCAGTGCACGTGACCAATGACCAATTCAGTGGTTATGAAGGAATGGAGGCAGTGTGTTCAGGCCTAAGCAGTCAGGACATTATCTCCTCTGGTCACCTTGCTCTAATACCAGGGCAGCCACACAGGGCCTGCCTTACAATGAACTCAGTATTAACATGAATGACTACTAATCCAAAACAACTTCTCACAGTATTAGAAAAAAAGGCTCAAGATTGACTATAAAGGGTTCTTTAGACTTCTTGCCATAGATTACAGATCAGCAACTTGGTTCCAGGTAGAACCTTTCTAACTGAGACAAGAACCATTTCAACCAGAGAACCCTCTACGAAGATGTTAACGTTCTTTTTGTTGCGCAGTATACAAGGTATGTGTTTTTCGACGCCCAGGCGCTCACCTTGATGTCCTGGAGTAAAATGCGTGTCCACCTCTCTTGATCTGGAAGGAGAGTTGCTTGTCGGCGTGCTCCCGCTCCTCGTCGCTGTTCTCCTTGAAGAAATGCGCGAAACCAGGCAGAGCCACATCGTCACGGGAGAAATAGAAAGCCTGGGTGGATAAACAAGTGTGTTTAGAAACACATGTCAAATATAACTCATTATATTATCGAGGGATCTAAGCATGATTGACACAGCAATATGATCCGGAAAATCATTAGCCTACTTGGTAACCTGCCAATTAACCTGTCAATGAGATACGCTCTGTCCAAGGATATATTTATGAGCTTTATTTCAATGATACGTCTACCTCAAAGCTGGTGCCTAGGCGTACAGAACAAATATTTAGGCTCAGGCATAATAATACTAGGTAAAGCAACAAACTGTTCCTCTTGGTAGCCAATTACAGTCCCCTTACCATTGAAGTGTAAGTATAAGAGGCAAACATCTCCATGTTGATCATCCGGTTGATTGCAATTTCGCAATCGTGGTGATAGTTCTGGCGGACCTGAGACTCCATTTTCATGTAATATCAAAATTAACGGTACAAATATAGAGATTCTTAGATTATTTTACTAAAACAGTTCACGTAATTATTACGTTATCAATCCGGAATGTTATATTGCGCGGGAGGCGGGCAGAAGAGTTCCGTTCAATCACTGTTGAAGCAAGAAGTTCTTCATGCGTCTTCCCAGAGTTGTGAACTGGAAGGAGCCTTGTTCGCTCTATTTATTGTTCCAAGCGGAGCGCGTCAGTGAATTCGACCTTCTTTGATGAGATTTAACTGCAGGTTGGCATCCAATACATGTTGCATTACCGCCACCTACTAGACTGGAGTATAACTCTTATACTTTGCTTTTTTATTTTTTTTAATCAACAACCACACCAACAAAAAATACAACAAATACCCTACCATCTAACACTACACTCACAAAAATATATATAATAAATACCATACTCCCCAATTTACATCTATTTAGTCGTACTTCAGGCCAACAGCATGAAAGGATGGGACACCACCACTTAACACACGCTGTAACTCAAAATTAATCAAATCAAATTTTATTACTCACATGCGCCAAATACAACAGTAGACCTTTCAGTGAAATGCTTACTTACGAGCTCCTAACCGACAGTGCAGTTAAAAGAAATACAGATACGAGATACAACTCTTCTGATGGCAAGTCTCGCACACCCAAATACCTCTTTGCAGCTGCCACCACAACCTCTACTTCCTGCAACTTTACATTACATCCCTGCAGTACAGTTGATAACCATTACTATAAATGCCCAAAATGTCCAATCTTACTGAAACATATATCACTTGTTGGTTTTATCCCTCTGTACTGGTACAGATCTACTACTAACACCCCTCCTCTTTGGATCTCTCCCCCTTGACCCATCTTCCTCTACTTCTTAACTGCCTCAGCATATGACATCTTCTGCACTGGAAACCTCAACCATGACCAACCATCTTTATGCAGTGACATACTCCTCTCCTGTCAACTTTAAAATGGTTGTGTGGTTAAGAAACAAGTGGGTGGGAGTAAATAAGCAGTCTTCAGTACGCACGATTGGCTATCCTACAGGAAACGCTTAATACGTTTGTTAATTGAAAACTTGCTGCCCCCCGAAAGAACTGAAAATATTCTATATTTTCTTCTCCCTCATCACATCAATCGTTTTGGAAATATGCGTATTTCCAAGTTGTTACATGGTAGGGTAGCCCAGTTCATACCGGTTCAGGCAAGAAAATATGTTTTGTGTTTTTCCGGTGAACCAAGGACAGTAAAGTCTGAACCCATCACAGAGTAGTCAATACAGGGTTCAACGCTGTAAAGGTTATCACTCAGGAATCTGATTCCTGCATTCCGAGTTCAAATCTCGGTACGACCTACCATGTGAATTACTCTGCCTCGTGGAACTAGAATATAGCTGTCCAAAGATTGTTGTCTGTTGGACGTATTTGCAACACGTGAAGGAATGACAGTCCACATTTGCAAATTAAAATGCATAATTTTGTTTCTGGACAATTCCAAATTGGATTTTGCATATGATTCTATGGTGTGATTGTTAGCACGCTGGTCTTTGAATCCAGTGATCCGAGTTCAAATATCGGTAGAACCTTCCTTGATTTTGTGCTGAATTATTCGCATGGCCCACCAATCATCTCATATCCAACTGTTCAGTCGGTGAACAAATGACAGGAAAATCTGAACACTTTAGAAAATGGTCTGTGTAGGGTTCTATGGTGTAATGGTTAACACTCAGGTGTAACGGCGTTCTTCGTTTGTCGAAAGAGAGTCGGACCGAAATGCAGCGTGGTGGTTACTCATGTCTTTAATGAATGAATCGCGATTCATGAAATAACTATACAAATACAAAACAACAAACGGACCGTGACACCTAATACAGCCTGTTTTTTTATATTTTTTTATAAAAAATAATTTATTATCTTCAATACCATTCATTCTTTACAACTCATAATTTACATACATACTCAAATAATGGTATTTTAATTAATCTAATTAAACTAAACATAAACCCCAAACAAAACCTCAGGGGAGCATCTTCCCTCCCCGTCACCCTACAAAATACCTTTCCCTATCTCCCCGTCTCTAATCTATCCTCTTACAAATCTAAATGACACCCAGCCCTAAACCCCCCTTCCACCTCTCCCGAGCAGCATGCTGCCCCCACTTCCTCTCCTCCCTCTTCATTCTCCCCCTCAAATCTCCTTCCACCCTCCTCACTATCCCTTCCACCCCCCAATCTCTCCCTGTCTTCACCATGTTCTGCCTTGCTTCCCACAGCCCCCGTTTAAAGAGACTCATTAGAAGCCAGAGCAGAAACCTGTCCCTATCCGTCCCTCTCGCTCTCCCTACACCCCTCTCTAACCTGGCCCACGTCAATACAAAATCCCCCTTTACCAAACCTAACAACACCCGTGCCCTAGCCCATACTACTCCGGCAAAGGCACAGTCCCAAAAGACATGGCGCACAGTCTCCTCCCTGCCACAAGAGGATCTTGGACAGGTGGGGGATTGCACCAAACTATACCGGTACAAGATGGAACGTACCGGCAAACACTTATGAAGGCTCAACCAATTCAGGTCCTTGAGCCTGTTGTCCAGACCCCGCGCCTGCACTCCCTCCCAGACCACTTCCGAGATGCCCACTACAGGCGCCGGACTCCCGCCTTTCTGACCTCCTCGTACAGGTGCCTGTGATCTAAACCTACTCGGGCAACTTCAACCTCAGGGTGCGCACGCAGCCACTTGGCCGCATGACCAAAGTGCCACGGCAGCTGTTCCGCCCGAGGACCCGTGTTAGACCACACCATTATGCTTCTCGCCTGATACGAGAAAAACACCCGCAGGAGGTAACCGGACGGGTGTATCACTGGCTGAGCAAGCTCCGTTAACAAGAAAGAAACAAAAATTGTGTCCAGCTTGAGGGGGAAATGTGGTACCCCCCTACCTCCCTCCCCGATGGGACAGATCATGCGTGCCCTGGCGACCCACTCGCACCTGCCACTCCACATAAACTGAAACACAAGCCTCACTAGAGGCCTCCTCAGACAAACCTGCAATGGGTAGATGTATGCCAAATACAAAAGAGACGGCAACACATCCACATTTAGGACCAGGACTTTGCCCATAAAAGACAAATACCTAGCCTTCCACATTGCTAGCTTCCTCTGTACCACTGCGATACGCATGTTCCAGTTTAGTGTCGCTGAGCCAGAGGTCTCAAAACAGACCCCGAGAATCCTCAGGGCCCCCTCACAGAGAGATAACCCCCCAGGCACATCCGTTCTACCGCGCCATCTTCCGAAAAACTTGACGGAAGACTTTACATGGTTCAGAACTGCTCCCGACGCTCGGGTGAAATCCCCAAATATGGCAAGGGACCTTGTCAGGCACGAGTCCTTGCACAACAGCAAGGAAGTGTCGTCAGCGTACTGCATCATCTTAACACGCAGCCCACCACTTCCAGGGATCAGCAAACCTTCCACCCCTGTGTCTGCCCTAATGGCAGCCCCCAGAGGCTCCATGTACAGAACGAAGAGGAGAGCCGAGAGTGGGCACCCCTGCCTGACCCCAGACGAGAGGTCAAAAACGTCACCCAAGTGACTATTTACACTAACTCGGCACCCAGCTCCGACATATAATGTACAAATCCATCCTATAAACTTCTCCCCAAATCCTAATCGACCTAACACTCTGAATAAAAGGATCTATTCACGCGATCGAAGGCTTTCGCCTGATCTAGCGCTGCTACCATTAAAGGCAGTCCTCTATCTTCAACCCAAGCGATGGAGTCCCTGATTAACTGTAGGTTCCATCTAATAGAGCGACCCTCCACCCCGCACGTCTGATCCTCATGAACGACGTAGGGAAGGGCTGTGCGCAACCGGTCTGCTAGAACCTTTGCAAGTAGCTTGTAATCTACACACAGCATGGTCAACGGCCGCCAGTTGCCAAGGTCTGTTACTTCCCCCTTCTTATATAAAAGTGACAGCACACCAACAGCCATTGATCCCCCCGGGACCCCCGTCTCAAGGATGGCCTTCAAGACTTCGAGGACCACTGGTCCAAGTATACCCCAAAACTTGAGATAAAACTCAGCCGGCAGCCCATCCATCCCAGGCACCTTCCCTTTTCCCATCCTCCTAAGAGCGCTCTCAACCTCTTCTAGTGAGATCTGGGCCTCCATCACTTCTCTAATGTCCTCCGGCAACCGCCTGGACAAGTGTTCTAAAAACACATTTCCCTGCTCTACATCTATTTCCCTTTCCTTAAATAAACCTTGGAAATGATCAGTTGTCACCCTGACCATATCCTCTGGTTCTCTAACTATACTACCATTTTCTTCCCTAACACCATGCATTACCTTCCTACTCTGTCTGGCCCTAACCAACTTAAAGAACATAGCAGAACAAGTCTCATTATGTTCTAGAAAGCTACTATGTGCACGCTCCAGGAAAGCTCGAGCCTTCCGCTCCTGCAATTCCCTGAGCTGCGCCTTTAGGGTTGCAGATCTCTCCCAATCAAACGACCCGCCGAGGTTGCCTGCCTCGTATTCGAGTTCAATTAACATTTGGATACGATCCACCTCCCTCCTCTCCTCCCTTTTCTTCCTCTTGCAATACCCTATTATAAAAGCCCTAATCCTCACCTTAACTAATTCCCACCACTCTAACACCCCCTCGCACATGGACCGGAGACCCTCAAGCCTCCAAAAGAAACCATAAAACCCGTCAACAAAAGCCTGCTCCTCCAGCACATCCCGATCTAGCTTCCAGTACCCCCTACCAAAGAGGCATACTGGCGACCCCACCTGCAGGAGCACCCCGTCGTGATCCGAAAAGAAAACAGGCAACAGCCGCCCAGACAACTTACCCAAAGACCTGGGTACAAAAATATAGTCGAGCCTCCGCTCAACCCCCCTGGAGTTGCGCCATGTAGGACCGTCCATTTTCGGAGTAGTGTGCAGACCACCATCTACCAGACCATGGCAAGCCATTAGCCTGGCAATGGCGCCTGCACTGCTATCCCCCACCTCTTCCTAAATCTGTATTAAAATCCCCCCCTATCACTAATTTCCTATTTGTGACACACAGGGGCGTCAGACAGTCCACCATCTCCCTCCTGTCTGCCACCACCTGTGGTCCATACACCACCACTAATCTAAATTTACAATCCCTTATCGTGACATCCACCCCTATAACCCTCCCCTGCATTACCACAAAAGAATCCTCCACTTTTACCTCCCTGTGCCCACACAAAATCCCTACCCCCGATGAGTACACCCCCCCAACACCCCAAACCGACTCCCCCTTGTCCCACTCCCTCTTAAACCTATTAACATCCCCTCCATCCCTCAGGTGAACCTCCTGTAAAAAAACAAAAATCAAACCCCACACCCTCCAAATAACTAAAAACTGCCCTCCTCTTAACACAATCCCTTAAACCCCTTACATTTAAACTAACAAAAGTCAAATTAGACCCCATGAAAGAATCAAATAAAAACATGTAATACACTCAAATTCTAAACCCAGACAGAAAAAAACTAAAACAGGAGACTCACCCGATGCTCCCCTGCTCCATATCTACCGGTGATAACACCATCCGTACTCCCGACATTCCCCCCTCTTCCTCCATCTCACCAACCCAGGATGCAGGATTAGTGTTTGGCTCCGGGGTGCCCTGCACCCTGGGTCTACCCCCACAATTCTCCCCCTCCCCAGTGCTGCAGCTGGATTGGAAAAAATTCGGGGAGGCTGAGTCCCCAAACAAAAAACTCCCCACCTCCTCCTGTACCCAGTCCTGAGTCTTGTTAGGTGTGTCCCCACCCAACAGAAATTGAGAGCCTGGGGAAACCAGCAGCAACCCAGAGGTTTCTCCCACCCCCATCACTCTCTTGGCCATCCCCTCCCTCTCACTGTCGGCCAATCGCTCCCTCCTCTTCATTCTCTTCTTTGGTGATGACGGCAGTGGAGAGATACCACCCCCCGCCAGCTCCTCCACCATACCCCTCATCTCTTCCACCAGGGCACATTCCTCCCTGTCCACTTGCTCTTCCACCGTCTCCTTCTCCACCACTCCTCCCTCGCTTTCTTCTCTCTCATGCTCCTCCACTCGGTTGCCTTCTTCCGCCGCTTTTCCTGGTTCTCCTACTCCCGTGCCTTCCGTTTCCTTCTCTCTTCCATCCGCCGCTTCTTGCTCCTCCTCCTTCCTTGTGGCCTTCCCTTCTGGACCTGTACTCTGATCATGAGGCGTGCTTCCTTCCCCTCCTCTTCTTCCCCCATCCCCCGCCCCTGCTCCCCCCCAGCCGCAGACGCATATGACCTCTGACGGGCCGGGCACCCCCGCCACAGGTGTGCTGACGAGCCACACCCATGGCACGTCTTAGGCTTGTCACAATCCCTCGCCTCGTGATCCTCAGATGCACAAAATCTGCATTTTCTTGTACTGCATGAGGCGAATATGTGACCGTAGGCCATACAGCGTCTGCAAAATGGGGGCTGACGTGCATAAAACAACATCCCCCTGTCAGCCCCTAGGGAGAACATAGCAGGAGGATGGAGGTAGCCACCATGTCCCTTTGGGTCCTCTCTGAGGAGGGCCTGGAAACCTCTCCTCCCATTCCAAAACCCAAGGGAGTCTTTGAGGTGCCTTGCTGAGGAGACGTTATCCATGTATCTCCCCAGAAAAGCCCTCACCTCTTCGTCCTTAACGTAAGGGTTGTAAATGTTGACAGTTACAACCCTAAAGTTATTATTCGCCAGGCTTGTTATTTCGTAGTGGCACATCGGCCTCTCACCTCCCACTGCTCTTGCCCTTCTCAGGATATCATCGTGTTTTTCCTCTGTATATAGTGCCACGTCGTATGCTCCCTCCAACGAGTTGCCTTGGAAACAAAACACGTCCTTCACCGTCAGCTTTAGAATCCCCATCAATATTATCCTTCCAAAAGATTCCCGTCCTAAAGGCTCCAACTCCTTTTCCTTCCAAGCAAACCTAATCGTGTTGGCCAGCCCAATCCCAGGGACCGACCGTGTTGATGTATTTAGCACCATCTCCGCAAGGAGAATGGCGCTCGTTCTCTTCTCTTCCAAAACAAGTGAAAAGAAAAAACCAAGTGACTGAGCCTATCTGGTGAAACTACACAGAGACAGGAACAATCACCCACGAAATACACAGTGAAACCCAGGCTACCTAAATACGGTTCCCCATCAGAGAAAACAAGAATCACCTGACTCTGATTGAGAACCGCCTCAGGCAGCCAAGCCTATACTAGACACACCCCTAATCAACCACAATCCCAATGCCTACAAAAACCCCAATATGACAATACAATAAACCCATGTCACACCCTGGCCTGAACAAAATATTTTAAAAAAACACAAAATACTAAGACCAAGGCAAGACATCAGGACTCTGAATCCTGCAATCTGAGTTCAAATCTCAGTCGGACCTATCATCTTCATGCAGTGACAAAATCCTCTCCTGTTAACTTTAAAATTGTCATGTGGTTTAGAAACAATTGGTTGGGAGTTGATAAACAGTCTTCAGCACACATGATTGGCTAACCTACAGGAAATGCTTTAGTACCTTGGTAAATTGCAAACTTGCTACCCCCCAAAGACCTGAAAATATTGACGACTTCTTTCTTCCTCATCACATCAATCGTGTTGGAAATATGCTGATTTTCAAGTTGTAACATGATAGGTAGCCCAGTTCAAACCAGATAATATGTTTTGTGTTTTTCCGATGAATCAAGGACAGTCAAATCTGCACCCATCACAGAGTATTCAGTACAGGGTTCAACGCTGTAAAGGTTATCACTCAGGAATCTGATTCCTGCATTCCGAGTTCAAATCTCTGGACAATTCCAAATTGGATTTAACATATGATTCTATGGTGTGATTGTTAGCACGCTGCTCTTTGAATCCAGTGATCTGAGTTCAAATATCAGTAGAACCTTCCTTGATTTTGTGCTGAATTATTCACATGGCCTACCAATCATCTCATCTCCAACTGTTGAGCCGGGGGAACAAATGACAGGAAAATCTGAACACTTCAGAAAATACACTGTGTTGGGTTTGATGGTTCAGGACTCTGCATCCTGCATTCGGAGTTCAAATCTCGGTAGAACATACCATCTTCATGCAGTGACATACTCCTCTCCTGTCAACTTTAAAATAGTCGTGTGGTTAAGAAACAAGTTGGTAGTTGATAAACCAACCTAACCTTAGCCACAACAAATTGGATTTCATAACATATCATATGTTTTAAAATTCTTAACACATTGTACAAAATGCAGTTTGTAACATAACATAAGAAATGGATAATGGACTTCAACAAATGAATACATACCAATCAAAACATATCATGCTAATTGGAGTATCCCAGATTTACATTTACTATGTTACGTCTACCCCTGAGTCCAGGTTGTTCTAAGTGACCTTGTTTTAGCAGAAAGGTAAACAGAGCATTAAAATAGTATTTTACAAAGTATATTTTTTATTTTACATGCAAATCTTTTGTGCAAATCTTTTCTGTAATGTTCAACCCAGAGAACATGTGTTAAGTTGTCACAACCGGGTCCATCATGTGACCAGCCGCAAAAAGTTATAAACAGTAAGTAATACTGTAAATGGTTAACCATTCCATAACTCTCAGTGCTAGAGGCGTCACTACAAACCCTGGTTCGATTCCAGGCTGTATCACAACCGGCCGTGATTGTGAGTCCCACAGGGTGGCACACAATTGGCCTAGCGCCGTCCGGGTTAGGGTTTGGCCACGGTAGGCCGTGATTGTAAATAAGAATTTGCTCTTAACTGACTTGCGTAGTTAAATAAAGTTAAGTAGAAAAATTACAAATTCTTATTTTACAATGACGGCCTACCCCGGCCAAACTCTCCCCTAACCCGGAAGATCCCTATTCAATTGGCTCCCGAGTGGTGCGGTGGTCTAAGGCACTGCATCTCAGTGCAAGAGTTACCACTCTTGAACCAGTCCCTGTTTCAAATCCAGGCTGGATTATATCCCATAGGGGGGTGCACAATTGACCCATTGACCCAGTGTTGTCCAGGGTAGGCCGTCATTGTAAATAATAAGTTGTTCTTAACTGACTTGCCTAGTTAAATAAAGCTCAACAAATTATAATTATTTACAGTGCCTTGCGAAAGTATTCGGCCCCCTTGAACTTTGCGACCTTTTGCCACATTTCAGGCTTCAAACATAAAGATATAAAACTGTATTTTTTTGTGAAGAATCAACAACAAGTGGGACACAATCATGAAGTGGAACGACATTTATTGGATATTTCAAACTTTTTTAACATATCAAAAACTGAAAAATTGGGCGTGCAAAATTATTCAGCCCCATTACTTTCAGTGCAGCAAACTCTCTCCAGAAGTTCAGTGAGGATCTCTGAATGATCCAATGTTGACCTAAATGACTAATGATGATAAATACAATCCACCTGTGTGTAATCAAGTCTCCGTATAAATGCACCTGCACTGTGATAGTCTCAGAGGTCCGTAAAAAGCGCAGAAAGCATCATGAAGAACAAGGAACACACCAGGCAGGTCCGAGATACTGTTGTGAAGAAGTTTAAAGCCAGGTTTGGATACAAAAAGATTTCCCAAGCTTTAAACATCCCAAGGAGCACTGTGCAAGCGATAATATTGAAATGGAAGGAGTATCAGACCACTGCAAATCTACCAAGACCTGGCCGTCCCTCTAAACTTTCAGCTCATACAAGGAGAAGACTGATCAGAGATGCAGCCAAGAGGCCCATGATCACTCTGGATGAACTGCAGAGATCTACAGCTGAGGTGGGAGACTCTGTCCATAGGACAACAATCAGTTGTATATTGCACAAATCTGGCCTTTATGGAAGAGTGGCAAGAAGAAAGCCATTTCTTAAAGATATCCATAAAAAGTGTCGTTTAAAGTTTGCCACAGGCCACCTGGGAGACACACCAAACATGTGGAAGAAGGTGCTCTGGTCAGATGAAACCAAAATTGAACTTTTTGGCAACAATGCAAAACGTTATGTTTGGCGTAAAAGCAACACAGCTCATCACCCTGAACACACCATCCCCACTGTCAAACATGGTGGTGGCAGCATCATGGTTTGGGCCTGCTTTTCTTCAGCAGGGACAGGGAAGATGGTTAAAATTGATGGGAAGATGGATGGAGCCAAATACAGGACCATTCTGGAAGAAAACCTGATGGAGTCTGCAAAAGACCTGAGACTGGTACGGAGATTTGTCTTCCAACAAGACAATGATCCAAAACATAAAGCAAAATCTACAATGGAATGGTTCAAAAATAAACATATACAGGTGTTAGAATGGCCAAGTCAAAGTCCAGACCTGAATCCAATCGAGAATCTGTGGAAAGACCTGAAAACTGCTGTTCACAAATGCTCTCCATCCAACCTCACTGAGCTCGAGCTGTTTTGCAAGGAGGAATGGGAAAAAATGTCAGTCTCTCGATGTGCAAAACTGATAGAGACATACCCCAAGCGACTTACAGCTTTAATCGCAGCAAAAGGTGGCGCTACAAAGTATTAACTTAAGGGGGCTGAATAATTTTGCACGCCCAATTTTTCAGTTTTTGATTTGTTAAAAAAGTTTGAAATATCCAATAAATGTCGTTCCACTTCATGATTGTGTCCCAATTGTTGTTGATTCTTCACAAAAAAATACAGTTTTATATATTTATGTTTGAAGCCTGAAATGTGGCAAAAGGTCGCAAAGTTCAAGGGGGCCGAATACTTTCGCAAGGCACTGTAACTCAGAAACATAAAAAATAATGTTTGAAACACTTTTTTGCAACTTTTGATGTTATTGATCATAATCTGCTGCTGGAAATATAATGGCTTTACATCCCCTGCTATATTGTCGATCTAGAGTTACCTGTCTAACAGAACACAGAGGGTGTTCTTTAATGGAATCCTCTCCAACATAATCTAGGTAGAGTCAGGCATTCTCCAGAGCAGTTTTCTAGGCCCCTTATTGTTTCTATCTTTACTAATGACTTGCCACTGGCGCTGAGTGAAGCCTGTGTGTCTATGTATGCTGAGGACTCAACACTATACATATCAGCTACCACAGCAGGTGTAATCACTGCAAACCTTAAGAGCTGCAGTCCGTTTCAGAATGGGTGGCAAGAAATAAGTTAGTCCTAAATACATGAATTTCAAAAACTAAAGGCATTGTATTTGGGACCTAAAATTAAAACACTAAACCTCAACTAAATCTTGTAATGAATAATGTGGAAATGTAACAAGTTGAGTCTAAACTTATTGGAGTTACCCTAGATTGTAAACTGTCATGGTCAAAACATATTGATACAACAATAACTAAGATGGGGAGAGGTCTGTCCATAATAAAGCACTGCTCTGCCTTCTTAACAACGATCAACGAGGTAGGTCCTACAGGCCCTAGTATTGTCACACCTGGACTACTGTCCAGTCGTTTGGTCAGGTGCCACAAAGAGGGACTTAGGAAAATTACAATTGGCCAAGAACTGGGCAGCACGACTCACCCTTAAATGTACACAGAGAGCTAACATTATACATGTCAATCTCTCATGGCTCAAAGTAGAGATTTACTTCATCACTACTTGTATTTGTGAGAATTATTGACATATTGAATGCACCGAGCTGTCAGTTTAAACTACTAGCACACAACTCAGACACCAATGCATACCCCACAAGACATGTCTCCAGGTCTCATCACAGTCCCCAAGTCCAGAACAGACTATGGGAGGTGCACAGTACTACAGAGAGACATGACATGGCTACTATTCCACATCAAGTCATGCAAACAGTAAATTAGATTTAAAAATAGTTAGATACAACTTGATGGACAGCGGGGAGTGTGAAGAGACACATATGCACTATAGACACGCACATTTATTTTGTGTTGTCGATATGTGGTAGAGTAGTGGCCTGAGGGCAAACACGTGTGGCGACATCTGGTTTGTAATGTATAGAACTGCCTTTATTTCGCTGGACCCCAGGAAGAGTAGCTGCTGCCTTGACAGCAGGTAATTGGGATCCATAACACAAATGTTTGTAAATGTCAAGGAACATGTCGTTTAGTCAGGTGCCTTCTAGTGGCCTTTTGGGTACTTCAGATTCTCACAAATCTCAGGCCCTCCATGTAGCTTTCACATATAAAATGTACTTTTAGATAAACATTACCCTAAATATAAACCATCAACTTAGTGAAAACCATTACCTTTAAAAAAATGTACTCAATTATTTTACCATGTCAGTATTTCATGGTTGTAAATGTTGGTGGCAGTTGTGTAAAGAAAAATGGATGAGTGGCAGAATGATTGAAAATGGCATTGTTGATCAAACACATTTAATTAGGCTATTTTCCCCTTCAACCACCTGGTCTATCCACTAGAAACCCATGTACTATATGGCCACATGAAAAATATAAATATTTTCAGTTAAAGTATAAATTACCAAAGTTAGACTGCCTGTTAATTACAGAAGACTTCAGTCATTTTGGTAAATTACCAGTAGCTTTGCAACCATATGACAGCTCCAATAAGCCCTTTATGGTGAACGAGAGGCATTAGGATTTCTATTGTGATTATTCAGTTAGTTTGCTGGTAGGAGAACTATTAGCAACTGAAACAAGTCAAGATTTATTTTATGTCAGTAAGAGCTGAACTTCCCATCACTAGAGAAATGTGTATTTTACCTTTAACTAGGGAAGTCAGTTAAGAACAAATTCTTGTTTTCAATGACGGCCTAGGAACAGTGGGTTAACTACCTTGTTCAGGGGCAGAAGACCAATTTGTAGCTTGTCAGCTCAGGGATTCGATCTTCCAACCTTTCAGTTACTAGTCCAACACTCTAACCACTAGGCTACGCTGCAGCCCCACGCGGCATACAGATTTCCCTCGAGGCTGTCTAATAACCTTTTGAGATGCAGAGTTAAGGTCTACATTGACTGTAGTTACCCATTTCACTTTTATGGGTAGAGTTGACAGTTGGGCCCTTAATTGACATGGTATATGTCACATTTCTTGTAATAGTGCCCTGTGGTGAGAGGTAACATCCTTTATAAAACCTCATGTTGAACTTATCCTATTGTTATGACCCTCAGCCACTAGTTGGTCTACAATTGTCAGTATTTATCACTGGTATGAAGATGCTCAGTAAGACCGAGCAAAGAACCTGAATAGACTGAAACATCATTACTACAGGTCAACACTTAGAAAACAAACTTTAGTGATCTTTTTTATTGTTTTACAAGATGCCTTCACTCCAAAATATAGTAGTGTTGTCAACAAAAACATCTCAATGTCACAGCAGTGTTGCACTGCACCAGTTTAACACTATCCCCTCCCTATAAATGTAAAGCCAGTAGGATCTATCAGAGAAGCCAGGAGTCCAGGTCTGAGGCTGGAGGCCGTAGCCTGGGGATGGAAGTGGTTTAGCTCTGGCCTCCCAGGGTGTGCTTGTCAAACAGGTACTCTGCCATCTTGTTGTTGACAGCATCCATCTTGGTGAGGTTTGTGATGTAGTCTCCCAGCTTCTTAATGGCCTCCACCTGCTCATTCAGGTAATGGGTCTCCAGGAAGTGACACAGCTAAAGAGGGAAAACAGTTCAGAAAAGAGAATGACTACAGACTATTGTAGATACAGTAACACACGAGAGCCTGGTGGTAATGGCATAAGTGCAGATAATGAGGTGTTTACAGCTGACTAACTCCTGCACGAGCTGCATCGTGTGTAATTAGTTAGCAGAGGTACAACAACCTGATCATCTCCTGGGACAGTACCTGTATTCTATGTGATGATATTACTTACATGGGGGTCAACCTTGTCAGAGGCAATCTTGTGCAGGTCCAGCAGGGCCTGGTTCACATTCTTCTCCAGCTGCAGAGCACACTGCATGGCCTCCAGCCCATTGCCCCACTCATCACGTTCTGGCTTCTACACAGGACAGTGAACACAGAAGGGTTAGGGACTACTAGCAGATGTTTCTATACATAATTCAAAGTCAGTTCAATCAATATATCTGACAAACTGGAACCAATGCAGAAAGATCAAGATTTAGTCATTTTAACAGTCACTATGAACAACCCCATAAGCTGGAGTTTTTGTGACTCCTCTTTGGCTGGAAACATTGTGTTCCTTTGAGACTAGGTACAGACCTAACAATCGTTAGGTGTGCTTTCGCTGTAAAGCATTTTTTGAAATCGGACACTGGTGGTATTAATTTGTTTCTTTAAAATGGTGTAAAACACTTGTATGTTTGAGGAATTTTAATTATGAGATCGGTTTTGAATTTGGCGCCCTGCACAATCACTGGCTGTTGTCATATCGATCCCGTTAACGGGATCTAAGCCATAAGTTAATTTATCATTGAATCATTGCCAAATTGGTGATTTAACGAAGTAGGCTAACGCACCAATGTGTACCTAACCATAAACGGCGCCTTAAAATCAATACACAGAAGTATGCTTTTAAACATGCATATTTAGTTAAAATAAATGCATGTCAGCAGGCAATATTAAACTAGGGAAATTGTGTCACTTCTCTTGCGTTGATTGCACGCAGAGTCAGGGTACATGCTACAGTTTGGGCCATCTGACTAGTTATGTCATAATTATGTAATTAGTTAGCAACATTGAAGGTTGTGCAATGTAACAGGAATATTTAGACTTACCCGTTAGGTAAAATACGGAACGGTTCCGTATTTAACTGAAAGAATAAACATTTTGTTTTCGAAATGTTCGTATCTGGATTTGACCATATTAATGACCTAAGGCTCATTTCTGTGTTACCATGTTAAAATGAAGTCTATGATTTGACATTTGATAGAGCAGTCTGACCGAGCGGTGGTAGGTAGCAGCTGGCTCGTAAGCATTGATTCAAACAGCATTTTTGTGCGTTTGCCAGCAGCTCGTCGCTGTGCTTAAAGCATTGTGCGGCTTGTGACTTCAAGCCTAGCAACTCCCGAGATAGCTAGTTAGCAGGGTGCGTGCTAATAGCGTTTCAATCGGTGACACTCGCTTTGAGACCTTGAAGTAGTTGTTCCCCTTGCCCTCTGCAAGGCCGCCGCGGCTTTGGTGGAGAGATGGGTAACGATGCTTCGAGGGTGGCTGTTTTCGATGTGCTCCTGGTTCGAGCGAGAGAGGGACGGAAGCTTTACCGTTACACTGGCAATACTAAAGTGCCTATAAAAACATCCAATAGTCAAAGGTATATGAAATACAAATGGTAGAAAGAAAGTCATAATAACTACAACCTAAAACTTCTTACCTGGGAATATTGAAGACTCAAGTGAAAAGGAACCACCAACTTTCATATGTTCTCATGTTCTGAGCAAGGAACTTAAATATTAGCTTTTTTACATGGCACATATTGCACTTTTACATTCACCAAAACTTTTTTTTGCATTATTTCAACCAAATTAAACATGTTTCATTATTTATTTAAGGCTAAAGTGATTGTATTGATGTATTACATTAAGTTCAAATTAAAGTGTTCATTCAGTATTGTTGTAAGTGTCATTACAAATAGGCCGATTAATCGGTATCGGCGTTGAAAAATGATAGTCAGTCGACCTCTACGCCAATCAGATAAAAACAAGTGGCTCCCACAGGCAATTGAGTGGAAAAACATTGCCTGGAACAGCGAGTTAAGTTCACTGCACAGTCCCCAGACCTCAAACCAATAGAGAATCTTTGGGACGAGATGGAACGGGCTGTTCACAGCAAGACTATATCGCCGTAATATCTGCAGCAAATGCCTGATTTCAGCGTGTCAGCATGGACCAACATCCCTGTGGAACGTTTCAGACACCTTGTAGAATGTCCCAAAAAAATGCAGGCCGTTCTGGAGGCAAACAGGGGTCTGAGTAGAAGAGTTTAACCACTTATTTTGCACTCACTAGTCTACAACCCCCCCACCCCACACATTGACACCAGTCACATATCCTGATTGCCAAGTCACTTTTAACCCTTACCTACTGTATTATATCTCAACTACCTCGTACCCCTGCACATGGTCTCAGTACTTGTATAAAGCCTTGTTATTCTTTGTTACCATTCAGCAAATATTTATCTTTAACTCTGCATTGTTGGGAATGAGCTAGTAAGTACACGTCACCGCAAAGTCTACACCTGTTGTAGTCAGTGCACGTGACCAATGACCAATTCAGTGGTTATGAAGGAATGGAGGCAGTGTGTTCAGGCCTAAGCAGTCAGGACATTATCTCCTCTGGTCACCTTGCTCTAATACCAGGGCAGCCACACAGGGCCTGCCTTACAATGAACTCAGTATTAACATGAATGACTACTAATCCAAAACAACTTCTCACAGTATTAGAAAAAAAGGCTCAAGATTGACTATAAAGGGTTCTTTAGACTTCTTGCCATAGATTACAGATCAGCAACTTGGTTCCAGGTAGAACCTTTCTAACTGAGACAAGAACCATTTCAACCAGAGAACCCTCTACGAAGATGTTAACGTTCTTTTTGTTGCGCAGTATACAAGGTATGTGTTTTTCGACGCCCAGGCGCTCACCTTGATGTCCTGGAGTAAAATGCGTCCACCTCTCTTGATCTGGAAGGAGAGTTGCTTGTCGGCGTGCTCCCGCTCCTCGTCGCTGTTCTCCTTGAAGAAATGCGCGAAACCAGGCAGAGCCACATCGTCACGGGAGAAATAGAAAGCCTGGGTGGATAAACAAGTGTGTTTAGAAACACATGTCAAATATAACTCATTATATTATCGAGGGATCTAAGCATGATTGACACAGCAATATGATCCGGAAAATCATTAGCCTACTTGGTAACCTGCCAATTAACCTGTCAATGAGATACGCTCTGTCCAAGGATATATTTATGAGCTTTATTTCAATGATACGTCTACCTCAAAGCTGGTGCCTAGGCGTACAGAACAAATATTTAGGCTCAGGCATAACAATACTAGGTAAAGCAACAAACTGCTCCTCTTGGTAGCCAATTACAGTCCCCTTACCATTGAAGTGTAAGTATAAGAGGCAAACATCTCCATGTTGATCATCCGGTTGATTGCAATTTCGCAATCGTGGTGATAGTTCTGGCGGACCTGAGACTCCATTTTCATTTAATATCAAAATTAACGGTACAAATATAGAGATTCTTAGATTATTTTACTAAAACAGTTCACGTAATTATTACGTTATCAATCCGGAATGTTATATTGCGCGGGAGGCGGGCAGAAGAGTTCCGTTCAATCACTGTTGAAGCAAGAAGTTCTTCATGCGTCTTCCCAGAGTTGTGAACTGGAAGGAGCCTTGTTCGCTCTATTTATTGTTCCAAGCGGAGCGCGTCAGTGAATTCGACCTTCTTTGATGAGATTTAACTGCAGGTTGGCATCCAATAAATGTTGCATTACCGCCACCTACTAGACTGGAGTATAACTCTCTTATACTTTGTTTTTATTTTTTTTTTATCAACAACCACACCAACAAAAATACAACAAATACCCTACCATCTAACACTCACAAAAATATATATAATAAAAACCATCCTCCCCAATTTACATCTATTTAGTCGTACTTCAGGCCAACAGCATGAAAGGATGGGACACCACCACTTAAAACACGCTGTAACTCAAAATGAATCAAATCAAATTTTATTACTCACATGCGCCAAATACAACAGTAGACCTTTCAGTGAAATGCTTACTTACGAGCTCCTAACCGACAGTGCAGTTAAAAGAAATACAGATACGAGATACAACTCTTCTGATGGCAAGTTTCGCACACCCAAATACCTCTTTGCAGCTGCCACCACAACCTCTACTTCCTGCAACTTTTACGTTCCATCCCTGCAGTACAGTTGATAACCATTACTATAAATGCCCAAAATGTCCAATCTTACTGAAACATATATCACTTGTTGGTTTATCCCTCTGTACTGGTACAGATCTACTACTCACACCCCTCCTCTTTGGATCTCTCCCCCTTGACCCATCTTCCTCTACTTCTTAACTGCCTCAGCATATGACATCTTCTGCACTGACGTTACTCTAACCCTGGAAACCTCAACCGTGACCAACCATCTTTATGCAGTGACATACTCCTCTCCTGTCAACTTTAAAATGGTTGTAAGGTTAAGAAACAAGTGGGTGGGAGTAGATAAGCAGTCTTCAGTACGCACGATTGGCTAGCCTACAGGAAACGCTTAATACGTTTGTTAATTGATAACTTGCTGCCCCGAAAGAACTGAAAATATTCAAGATAACTTTCTCCCTCATCACATCAATCGTGTTGGAAATATGCTGATTTTCAAGTTGTAACATGGTAGGGTAGCCCAGTTCAAGCCAGAAAATATGTTTTGTGTTTTTCCGATGAATCAAGGACAGTAAAATCTGCACCCATCACAGAGTATTCAGTACAGGGTTCAACGCTGTAAAGGTTATCACTCAGGAATCTGATTCCTGCATTCCGAGTTCAAATCTCTGGACAATTCCAAATTGGATTTAGCATATGATTCTATGGTGTGATTGTTAGCACGCTGCTCTTTGAATCCAGTGATCTGAGTTCAAATATCAGTAGAACCTTCCTTGATTTTGTGCTGAATTATTCACATGGCCTACCAATCATCTCATCTCCAACTGTTGAGCCAGGGGAACAAATGACAGGAAAATCTGAACACTTCAGAAAATACTCTGTGTTGGGTTTGATGGTTCAGGACTCTGAATCCTGCATTCGGAGTTCAAATCTCAGTAGGACATACCATCTTCATGCAGTGACATACTCCTCTCCTGTCAACTTTAAAATAGTTGTGTGGTTAAGAAACAAGTGGTTGGGAGTTGATAAACCAACCTAACGTTAGCCACAACAAATTGGATTTCATAACATATCATATGTTTTAAAATTCTTAACACATTGTACAAAACGCAGTTTGTAACATAACATAAGAAATGGATAATGGACTTCAACAAATGAATACATACCAATCAAAACATATCATGCTAATTGGAGTATCCCAGATTTACATTTACTATGTTACGTCTACCCCTGAGTCCAGGTTGTTCTAAGTGACCTTGTTTTAGCAGAAGGGTAAACAGAGCATTAAAACAGTATTTTACAAAGTATATTTTTTATTTTACATGCAAATCTTTTATGCAAATCTTTTCTGTAATGTTCAACCCAGAGAACATGTGTTAAGTTGTCACAACCGGGTCCATCATGTGACCAGCCGCAAAAAGTTATAAACAGTAAGTAATACTGTAAATAGTTAACCATTCCATAACTCTCAGTGCTAGAGGCGTCACTACAAACCCTGGTTCGATTCCAGGCTGTTTCACAACCGGCCGTGATTGTGAGTCCCACAGGGTGGCACACAATTGGCCTAGCGCCGTCCGGGTTAGGGTTTGGCCACGGTAGGCCGTGATTGTAAATAAGAATTTGCTCTTAACTGACTTGCGTAGTTAAATAAAGTTAAATAAAAAAATAACAAATTCTTATTTTACAATGATGGCCTACCCCGCCAAACTCTCCCCTAACCCGGAAGATCCCTATTCAATTGGCTCCCGAGTGGTGCAGTGGTCTAAGGCACTGCATCTCAGTGCAAGAGGTACCACTCTTGAACCAGTCCCTGTTTCAAATCCAGGCTGGATTATATCCCATGGGGGGGTGCACAATTGACCCATTGACCCAGTGTTGTCCAGGGTAGGCTGTCATTGTAAATAATAAGTTGTTCTTAACTGACTTGCCTAGTTAAATAAAGCTCAACAAAATATAATTATAATTATTTAACTCAGAAACATAAAAAATAATGTTTGAAACACTGTTTTGCAGCTTTTGATGTTATTGATCATAATCTGCTGCTGGAAATATAATGGCTTTACACCCCCTGCTATATTGTCGATCTAGAGTTACCTGTCTAACAGAACACAGAGGGTGTTCTTTAATGGAATCCTCTCCAACATAATCTGTTTTAGCTAGCTTTCCGAATTCAACACCTGTGATTACTGTATGCCTCGCTGTATGTCTCTCTCAAATGTCAATATGCCTTATATACTGTTGCTCAGGTTAGTTATCATTGTTTTAGTTCACAATGGAGCGCCTAGTCCCACTCCTCATACCCCTGATACCTCCTTTGTCCCACCTCCCACATATGCGGTGACCTCACCCATTACAACCAGCATGTCCAGAGATAAAACCTCTCTCATCATCACCCAGTGCCTGGGCTTACCTCCGCCGTACCCGCACCCCACACCGGCGCATTATGCCCTGAATATATTCTACCATGCCCAGAAACCTGCTCCTCTTATTCTCTGTCCCCAACGCTCTAGGCGACCAGTTTTGATAGCCTTTAGCCGCACCCTCATACTACTCCTTCTCTGTTCCGCGGGTGATGTGGAGGTAAACCCAGGCCCTGCATGTCCCCAGGCACCCTCATTTGTTGACTTCTGTGATCGAAAAAGCCTTGGTTTCATGCATGTCAACATCAGAAGCCTCCTCCCTAAGTTTGTTTTACTCACTGCTTTAGCACACTCTGCTAACCCTGATGTCCTTGCCGTGTCTGAATCCTGGCTCAGGAAGGCCACCAAAAATTCAGAGATTTCCATACCCAACTATAACATCTTCCGTCAAGATAGAACTGCCAAAGGGGGAGGTGTTGCAGTCTACTGCAGAGATAGCCTGCAAAGTAATGTCATACTTTCCAGGTCCATACCCAAACAGTTCAAACTACTAATTCTGAAAATTACTCTCTCCAGAAATAAGTCTCTCACTGTTGCCGCCTGCTACCGACCCCCCTCAGCTCCCAGCTGTGCCCTGGACACCATTTGTGAACTGATTGCCCCCCATCTAGCTTCAGAGTTTGTTCTGTTAGGTGACCTAAACTGGGATATGCTTAACACCCCGGCAGTCCTACAATCTAAGCTAGATGCCCTCAATCTCACACAAATCATCAAGGAACCCACCAGGTACAACCCGAACTCTGTAAGCAAGGGCACCCTCATAGACGTCATCCTGACCAACTGGCCCTCCAAATACACCTCCGCTGTCTTCAACCAGGATCTCAGCGACCACTGCCTCATTGCCTGTATCCGCTACGGTGCCGCAGTCAAACGACCACCCCTCATCACTGTCAAACGCTCCCTAAAACACTTCTGTGAGCAGGCCTTTCTAATCAACCTGGCCCGGGTATCCTGGAAGGACATTGACCTCATCCCGTCAGTTGAGGATGCCTGGTCATTCTTTAAGAGTAACTTCCTCACCATTTTAGATAAGCATGCTCCGTTCAAAAATGCAGAACTAAGAACAGATACAGCCCTTGGTTCACTCCAGACCTGACTACCCTTGACCAGCACAAAAACATCCTGTGGCGGACTGCAATAGCATCGAACAGTCCCCGCGATATGCAACTGTTCAGGGAAGTCAGGAACCAATACACGCAGTCAGTCAGGAAAGCTAAGGCCAGATTCTTCAGGCAGAAGTTTGCATCCTGTAGCTCCAACTCCAAAAAGTTCTGGGACACTGTGAAGTCCATGGAGAACAAGAGCACCTCCTCCCAGCTGCCCACTGCACTGAGGCTAGGAACACGGTCACCACCGACAAATCCATGATTATCGAAAACTTCAACAAGCATTTCTCAACGGCTGGCCATGCCTTCCGCCTGGCTACTCCTACCTCGGCCAACAGCTCCGGCCCCCCCGCAGCTCCTCGCCCAAGCCTCTCCAGGTTCTCCTTTACCCAAATCCAGATAGCAGATGTTCTGAAAGAGCTGCAAAACCTGGACCCGTATAAATCAGCTGGGCTTGACAATCTGGACCCTCTATTTCTGAAACTATCCGCCGCCACTGTCGCAACCCCTATTACCAGCCTGTTCAACCTCTCTTTCATATCGTCTGAGATCCCCAAGGATTGGAAAGCTGCCGCAGTCATCCCCCTCTTCAAAGGGGGAGACACCCTGGACCCAAACTGTTACAGATGTAAAGAATTGCTATTATGCAGGAGACCAACCTACTGCTAAATACATGGCTATTGCATTGTTATAACTGAGACAACACATAGCAACGTATTTTCACAGTAAAGCCTGTGGGGTCCCCTACAGGATAGCTCCCACATTAGACACATCATCTCCCTTTTAACCGAACACTGTGTGCCCGAAGAAGATTCTACGATGACGGACAGACAACTGAGCCAATGGCGGAAGACTACAGACTACAACCAGCTGAACCAATCCGGAGATCCGATCTTCCTAGAGTCAACCTACTTTCTGTGACGTATATAAGGGCTGTGCTGACTGTTTACGCTCTCTCTGCCTGCTGTTCCACACAAACTAAGGGAAGAGCCGTAATTACGCTGTACTAGATATTTTCACTCTGAATAAACTGTTACTTGTCATAAAATGTACCACTTAGTCTGAATCGATCCTTGACCGGCTCACCCATCTTCATATCCAATTTCTAACAGAAATGGTAGCAGAGGATGGTTAACTAACGGTCCAGTCGAAGTGAGCAGATTGGGTGTGATAGAGGGGGTGAGCTCGTGGAAAGGAAGATTCGAGAAGGACGGTGATGATTTGATTTTCGGGGGGTGGACAACAATTCTGCTCAACTCGGGAAACTGATCTAAAGGTGCACCATAAATAAGGTAAGCAAAACCTGTTAAATCAAACTTTGCATATTGTCGTATATTCTGCCTAAATTTTGATCAGTATTTCCGAGTAAGTATGAATTCTTGTGTAAATTTATAATTTGCTGACGAGTCGAAAGAACAGTGTAGTGAACATATCTAGTAACGACCCGGCGACGGCCGGTGTGATATGAATCACTGATGAGATATCAGTCACAGTCTGATAGCTTTCAATTGATGAGAGATCACTTAAAGGCCTAGATAGTTCCGATAGGGGTCGAACATATATAAATTCAGTTTCGATAGGGGTCGGACATGTGTATCAATTCTGATAGGGGTCAGTTTAGATAGGGGTCGGGAATAGAGATCAGTCAGAAACCTAACGCCGAGGGGGAGAAATTGCAATTTTGTCCCGTGAACCGGTAGAGGCTAGTCTGAGAAATTCACTGATAAGAGTCGGGAATAGAGATCAGTCAGGGGATAGTTAACTACTATTCATTAAACCTAACGCAGAGGGGAATTTTGTCCCGTGAACCGGTAGAGGCTAGTCTGAGAAATTCACTGATAAGAGTCGGGAATAGAGATCAGTCAGGGGATAGTTAACTACTATTCATTAAACCTAACGCCGAGGGGAGAAATTGCAATTTTGTCCCGGGAACCGGTCGAGGCTAGACTGATAAGAGATTCACCGATAGGGATCGGCTTTCAGGGGTCAGAGAGATAATGTGTATTCATTCTGATAGGGATTAATTCGATAGGGATCAGTAGGGGATAGAATTGGATTCTAGAAGTTGAATTCTATCCAGTAAATCCGCTTAGTCCGGTCTGATAGGGGTCGATTAATAGAGGTCAGAGATATAACCAGTATTTGTATGTTTTGTCTTGTTTTGTCTATTTGTAACTGTTAATATGTACCTATGACTTCTGTGTTCTGACAGTTGTTATAGAATTTTATTAATTGGCCTGTACTGAGTTATTTTAATAGGAATGAGTGAATTGTGATTGACCAATATGTTAAATTCCTTCGGGACCCTGTTTGTTCTGAAATCTGCATAGAAAACTGTCCTAATTATATATATATTGGGTTGTGTATAGAGGTGAGGGAAAGCAGAGGCTGTGTTTTAACATGTAAAGGACACGATTATGAATGTTGGAAATTCTATGTGAATTTCGTATGAATGACTGTAGTATTGAGAAAACATATTAACCAGAGTTTGCGTTCCATGATTTTGAGACCGGGGAAATTAAATTGAGAGAAACGTTTGTCGCGGAGTAAACCGCTAGGTGGGGATACGTAACTGGGCTATTATGCACACGTGCTGATAGACAAGGCTACCTCAGTAGTCGAATGGCTTGATTGACAGCCGCCGGGCTAAAACACTGATTTTCGCTTTTTTCATTCCTGTTGATATTGCCTAAAGAGATAGAATTATTCTGACAATTGCTATAGAATCGCTCAAATTTAAATGTATAATCAGGAACAAAATGACTGATGTATAATTGAAATAATATCTGAATATAATATTTAAATATTGAGACTAAATAGTCGAATAGATCCCTTGGTTGTGCGCTCCACAAATGCTATACCAACCCATTCGTTTTTCTCGAACTAAAACATACAAAGGAGAAGCTCAGAGATAAGACAGAGCACGTGTGTCACGCCCTGGTCGAAGTATTTTGTGTTTTTCTTTGTTTTGGTCAGGCCAGGGTGTGACATGGGTTTTTGTATGTGGTGTGTAGCTTAGTGGGATTGTAGCTTAGTGGGGTGTTCTGGGAGAGTCTATGGCTGTCTGAAGTGGTTCTCAATCAGAGGCAGGTGTTTACCGTTGTCTCTGATTGGGAACCATATTTAGGCAGCCATATTCTTTGGTTGTATTGTGGGTGATTGTCCTGTGTGTCTTGATGTCCTTGTTAGAGGTTTGTAGACACATGTATAGGCTGTTTTCGGTTTTCGTTTCGTTTCGTTTATTGTTTTGTTGAGTTTGTGTGTTGATTCGTGTTAAGTTGTTTTATTAAACATGGATCGAAATCTACACGCTGCAGTTTGGTCCGACTCTCCTTCACCAGTAGAAAGCCGTTACAGAATCACCCACCACAGGACCAAGAAGCGTGTCAACAGGCAGGAGCCACAGGAGAAGCGACAGGTGCAGCAGGAGCAACAGCAGCAGCAGCAAAGGCAGCAGCAGGAGAAGCAACAGAAGCAGCAGCAGCAGTGGGAGAGGCTGCACTCTTTGGATAAATGGACTTGGGAGGAGATCCTTGAGGGAAAAGGACCCTGGGCAGAGCCTTGGATGGAATTGGAGCTGTCGGCGAAGCAGAGTGCTGAGTCTGAGAGTGTGGAGGATGTAGTGGACAGAGTAGAAAGAAAGCTGTTGGCGTGGCATAGTATGCACGGCATACCAGTGCCAGCACCACGCATCAGGCCTACAGTGCGTCCCGCCCGTCCAGCGCTGCTGGAGCCTCCCGCCTGTCCGGCGCCGCTGCCAGAGCGTCCCGCCTGTCCGGCGCCGCTGCCGGAGCCTCCCGCCTGTCCGGCGCCGCTGCCGGAGCGTCCCGCCTGTCCGGCGCCGCTGCCGGAGTGTCCCGCCTGTCCGGCGCCGCTGCCGGAGCTTCCCGCCTGTCCGGCGCTGTCAGAGCTACCGCCCCTCATGCCAGAGGCGCCAGAGCCCCTCATTCCAGAGGCACCAGTACTCCTCAGTCCAGCGCTGCCAGAGCCTTTTTCTCCAGTCTGCCCAGCGCCGTCTGAGCTACCCGTCTGCCCAGCGCCGCCAGTACCGCCAGTCTGCCCACCGCTGCCAGTCTGCCCTGTGCCACCTCCACACTCCAGTCCTCCGGTAGCAGCTCCCCGCACCAGGCTTCCTGTGCGTGTCCTCGATCCAGTGCCACCAGTTCCAGCACCACGCACCGGGCCTTCAGTGCGCCTCGCCTGTTCAGCGCAGCCAGCGCTTTTCTCCTCTACAGCGCTGCCGGAGTCTCCCGCCTGTTCAGCGCAGCCAGAGCTGTCAGCCAGTCGGCAAGGAGCAGCCAGAGCTGTCAGTCAACATGAAGCAGCCAGAGCTGTCAGTCTGCAAGGAGCTGTCAGTCTGCAAGGAGCTGTCAGTCTGCAAGGAGCTGCCAGTCTGCAAGGAGCTGCCAGTCTGCATGGAGCAGCCAGTCTGCAAGGAGCAGCCAGAGCTGTCAGTCAACATGAAGCAGCCAGAGCTGTCAGTCTGCAAGGAGCTGTCAGTCTGCAAGGAGCTGTCAGTCTGCAAGGAGCTGCCAGTCTGCAAGGAGCTGCCAGTCTGCAAGGAGCTGTCAGTCTGCAAGGAGCCGCCAGTCTGCCCAGCGCCGCCAGTGCTCCAGTCTGCTTAGCGCCGCCAGTCTGCCCAGCATCGCCAGTCTGCCCAGCGCCGCCAGTCTGCCCAGCACCGCCAGTCTGCCCAGCACCGCCAGTCTGCCCAGCGCCACCAGTCTGCCCAGCGCCGCCAGTCTGCCCAGCGCCGCCAGTCTGCCCAGCACCGCCAGTCTGTCAGGATCAGTTAGATCCATCAGTCAGCCAGGATCCGCCAGAAGTGCCAGTCGGCCAGGATCTGCCAGTAGTGCCAGTCGGCCAGGATCTGCCAGTCGGCCAGGATCCGCCAGTGTGCCAGGATCCGCCAGTCAGCAAGGATCCGCCAGTCAGCCAGATCCGAGTCAGCCAGGATCTGCCAGATCAGTCAGCCAGGATCCGCCAGTCAGCCAGGATCTGCCAGATCCGCCAGTCAGCCAGGATCCGCCAGTCAGCCAGGATCTGCCAGATCCGCTTGTCAGCCAGGCTCAGTCAGCCAGGATCCGCCAGTCAGCCAGGATCTGCCAGATCCGCCAGTCAGCCAGGATCTGCCAGGATCAGCCAGATCCAGCCAGGATCTGCCAGATCCGCCAGTCAGCCAGGATCCGCCAGTCAGCCAGGATCTGCCAGAACCGCTAGTCAGCCAGGATCCGCCAGTCAGCCAGGATCCGCCAGTCAGCCAGGATCTGCCAGATCCGCTTGTCAGCCAGGATACGTCAGTCAGCCAGGATCCGCCAGTCAGCCAGGATCTGCCAGATCCGCCAGTCAGCCAGGATCTGCCAGGATCCGTCAGTCAGCCAGGATCCGCCAGTCAGCCAGGATCTGCCAGATCCGCCAGTCAGCCAGGATCCGCCAGTCAGCCAGGATCTGCCAGAACCGCTAGTCAGCCAGGATCCGCCAGTCAGCCAGGATCCGCCAGTCAGCCAGGATCTGCCAGATCCGCTTGTCAGCCAGGATACGTCAGTCAGCCAGGATCCGCCAGTCAGCCAGGATCTGCCAGATCCGCTAGTCAGCCAGAATCTGCCAGTCGGCCAGGATCTGCCGGATCCGCCAGTCAGCCAGGATCCGCCAGTCAGCCAGGATCCGCCAGTCAGCCAGGATCTGCCAGTCAGCCAGGATCTCACCCGGAACCACCAGCCAGCCAGGATCTGGTAGATCCATCAACCTGCCTGAGCTTCCTCTCACTCCTGAGCTTCCTCTCACTCACTCCTGAGCTTCCTCTCACTCCTGAGCTTTCTCTCACTCTCGAGCTTTCTCTCACTCTCGAGCTTTCTCTCACTCCCGAGCTTCCCCTCAGTCCCGAGCTGCCTCCGTCCCGAGCTGTCCTTCAGTCCCGATCTGCTCCTCAGTCCAGTGGGGTTCTGGGTGAGGACTACTAGGCCATGGTCGGCGGCGAGGGTGGACTATCCAGGGACGCGAGGAAGAGGGACTAAGACAGTGTTTGAGTGGGGTCCGCGTCCCGCACCGGAGCCGCCACCATGGACAGACGCCCACCCGGACCCTCCCTGTTGTTTTGAGGTGCGTTCGGGAGTCCGCACCTTGGGGGGGGGTTCTGTCACGCCCTGGTCGAAGTATTTTGTGTTTTTCTTTGTTTTGGTCAGGCCAGGGTGTGACATGGGTTTTTGTATGTGGTGTGTAGCTTAGTGGGATTGTAGCTTAGTGGGGTGTTCTGGGAGAGTCTATGGCTGTCTGAAGTGGTTCTCAATCAGAGGCAGGTGTTTACCGTTGTCTCTGATTGGGAACCATATTTAGCAGCCATATTCTTTGGTTGTATTGTGGGTGATTGTCCTGTGTGTCTTGATGTCCTTGTTAGAGGTTTGTAGACACATGTATAGGCTGTTTTCGGTTTTCGTTTCGTTTATTGTTTTGTTGAGTTTGTGTGTTGATTCGTGTTAAGTTGTTTTATTAAACATGGATCGAAATCTACACGCTGCAGTTTGGTCCGACTCTCCTTCACCAGTAGAAAAGAGAGAGAGAAAGAAAGAGAGAATTAGAGAGAGCATATGTGGGGTGGCCAGTCCTCTTCTGGCTGTGCCGGGTGGAGATTATAACAGAACGTGGCCAAGATGTTCAAATGTTCATAAATGACCAGCATGGTTGAATAATAGTAAGGCAGAACAGTTGAAACTGGAGCAGCAGCATGGCCAGGTGGACTGGGGACAGCAAGGAGTCATCATGTCAGGTAGTCCTGGGACATGGTCCTAGGGCCCAGGCCAGTTGAAACTGGAGCAGCAGCATGGCCAGGTGGACTGGGGACAGCAAGGAGTCATCATGTCAGGTAGTCCTGGGGCATGGTCCTAGGGCTCAGGTCCTCCGAGAGAGAGAAAGAAAGAGAGAAGGAGAGAATTAGAGAACGCACACTTAGATTCACACAGGACACCGAATAGGACAGGAGAAGTACTCCAGATATAACAAACTGACCCTAGCCCCCGACACATAAACTAATGCAGCATAAATACTGGAGGCTGAGACAGGAGGGGTCAGGAGACACTGTGGCCCCATCCGAGGACACCCCGGACAGGGCCAAACAGGAAGGATATAACCCCACCCACTTTGCCAAAGCACAGCCCCACACCACTAGAGGATATCTTCAACCACCAACTTACCATCCTGAGACAAGGCCGAGTATAGCCCACAAAGATCTCCGCCACGGCACAACCCAAGGGGCGCCAGCTGAGACAGGCCGACCACAACAGTGAATCAACCCACCCAGGTGGCGCACCCCCCAGGGACGGCATGAGAGAGCCCCAGTAAGCCAGTGACTCAGCCCCGTAACAGGGTAGAGGCAGAGAATCCCAGTGGAAAGAGGGAATCGGCCAGGCAGAGACAGCAAGGGCGGTTCGTTGCTCCAGAGCCTTTCCGTTCACCTTCCCACTCCTGGGCCAGACTACACTCAATCATATGACCCACTGAAGAGATGAGTCTTCAGTAAAGACTTAAAGGTTGAGACCGAGTTTGCGTCTCTGACATGGGTAGGCAGACCGTTCCATAAAAATGGAGCTCTATAGGAGAAAGCCCTGCCTCAGCTGTTTGCTTAGAAATTCTAGGGACAATTAGGAGGCCTGCGTCTTGTGACCGTAGCGTACGTGTAGGTATGTACGGCAGGACCAAATCAGAGAGATAGGTAGGAGCAAGCCCATGTAATGCTTTGTAGGTTAGCAGTAAAACCTTGAAATCAGCCCTTGCTTTGACAGGAAGCCAGTGTGAGAGGCTAGCACTGGAGTAATATGATCAAATTTTTGGTTCTAGTCAGGATTCTAGCAGCCGTATTCAGCACTAACTGAAGTTTATTTAGTGCTTTATCCGGGTAGCCGGAAAATAGAGCATTGCAGTAGTCTAACCTAGAAGTGACAAAAGCATGGATTAATTTTTCTGCATCATTTTTGGACAGAAAGTTTCTGATTTTTGCAATGTTACGTAGATGGAAAAAAGCTGTCCTCGAAATGGTCTTGATATGTTCTTCAAAGAGATCAGGGTCAGAGTAACGCGAAGGTCCTTCACAGTTTTATTTGAGACGACTGTACAACCATTAAGATTAATTGTCAGATTCAACAGAAGATCTCTTTGTTTCTTGGGACCTAGAACAAGCATCTCTGTTTTGTCCGAGTTTAATAGTAGAAAGTTTGCAGCCATCCACTTCCTTATGTCTGAAACACATGCTTCTAGCGAGGGCAATTTTGGGGCTTCACCATGTTTCATTGAAATGTACAGCTGTGTGTCATCCGCATAGCAGTGAAAGTTTACATTATGTTTCGAATAACATCCCCAAGAGGTAAAATATATAGTGAAAACAATAGTGGTCCTAAAACCAGAACCTTGAGGAACACCGAAATTTACAGTTGATTTGTCAGAGGACAAACCATTCACGAGACAAACTGATATCTTTCCGACAGATAAGATCTAAACCAGGCCAGAACATGTCCGTGTAGACCAATTTGGTTTCCAATCTCTCAAAAAGAATGTGGTGATCGATGGTATCAAAAGCAGCACTAAGGTCTAGGAGCACGAGGACAGATGCAGAGCCTCGGTCCGTTGCCATTAAAATGTCATTTACCACCTTCAGAAGTGCCGTCTCAGTGCTATGATGGGTCTAAAACCAGACTGAAGCATTTAGTATACATTGTTTGTCTTCAGGAAGGCAGTGAGTTGCTGCGCAACAGCCTTCTCTAAAAATTTTGAGAGGAATGGAAGAGTCGATATAGGCCGATAGTTTTTTTATATTTTCTGGGTCAAGGTTTGGCTTTTCAGAGGCTTTATTTGCCACTTTTGGTAGGTTTGGTACACATCCAGTGGATAGAGAACGTTTTTATTCCAGCATAGGAGGGCCAAGCACAGAAGCAGCTCTTTCAGTAGTTTAGTTGGATTCAGGGATCAGTATGCAGCAAGGTTTAGGCCATGATTATTTTTCATCATTGTGTCAGAGATATAGTACTAAAAGACTTGAGCGTCTCTCTTGATCCTAGGTCCTGGCAGAGTTGTGCAGACTCAGGACAACTGAGGTTTGGAGGAATACGCAGGTTTAAGAGGAGTCCGTAATTTGCTTTCTAATAATCATAATCTTTTCCTCAAAAAGTTCATGAATTTATCACTGCTAAAGTGAAAGTCATCCTCTCTTGGGGAATGCTGCTTTTTAGTTAGCTTTGCGACAGTATCAAAAAGGAATTTCGGATTGTTCTTATTTTCCTCAATTAAGTTAGAAAAATAGGATGATCGAGCAGCAGTAAGGGCTCTTCGGTACTGCACGGTACCGTCCTTCAAGCTAGTCGGAAGACTTCCAGTTTAGTGTGGCGCCATTTCCGTTCAATTTTCTGGAAGCTTGCTAAGAGCAGGTATTTTCTGTGTACCAGACTGTTCTATATTAGGACATTTTTTTAGTTTGGGGTTACAGCACCAAATACAGAATTTGTGCGCGGGGTTGATGAAGTACACTCAGTTGGGTGGTTAACGGATTTTTGTCCTCTGGCGTCCTTGGGTAGGCAGAGGGAGTCTGGAAGGGCATCAAGGAATCTTTGTGTTGTCTGTGAATTTATAGCACGACTTTTGATGTTCCTTGGTTGGGGTCTGAGCAGATTATTTGTTGCAATTGCAAACGTAATAAAATGGTGGTCCGATAGTCCAGGATTATGAGGAAAAACATTAAGATCCACAACATTTATTCCATGGGACAAAACTGGTCCAGCGTATGACTGTGACAGTGAGTGGGTCCAGGGACATGTTGGACAACCCGCACTGAGTCGATATTGGCTCCGGCCTTTTGGAGTGGGTCTGTGGACTTTTCCATGTGTGAATATTAAAGTCACCCAAAGATTACGAATATTATCTGCTATGTTCTACAAAGGTCCGATAGGAATTCAGGGAACTCAGTGAGAAATGCTGTATAT
>NC_088421.1:4009143-4010172 GCF_034236695.1 Oncorhynchus nerka
ACTTTCTTAGCTACAGTATGTATATCTCCCTGGCATATTACATACTTTATGCAGCAGCGTACAAGGCCTTTCTGGACACACCTGTTTGTGCTGTGCTCACATGAACAAGGCCTTTCTCTGTGTAACCCTTAATTATAAATAACGCTTACTCCTGAAGTTGTCCCTTCTGATTAAACAAGGTGACTTTGAATGAGTGAGGGTTGCAGCTGACTAGCAACAGTTCATAAGGGTTGTTACTGACTAACAACAGTTCATAAGGGTTGCAGCTGACTAACAACAGTTCATAAGCGTTGCTGCTGACTAACAACAGTTCATAAGGTTTGCTGCTGACTAACAACAGTTCATATGCGTTGCTGCTGACTAACAACAGTTCATATGCGTTGCTGCTGACTAACAACAGTTCATAAGGTTTGCTGCTGACTAACAACAGTTCATAAGGTTTGCTGCTGACTAACAACAGTTCATAAGGTTTGCTGCTGACTAGCAACAGTTGAAATTACAGCAATTACAGGAACATTTGCAACAAACAACAAACAAAGCATGACACATCATTTAGTTAAAAAGTGATGTCACTTATTGCAAAGGAAAAAAATGCTAGGTATGTCACAGGCCTTTTGCAACACCGGTTTAAGCATACAGTAAGACTGTCACTCCCAAAAGTCTGAAAGGGCTTCGTCTCATTGTCTCCAAAACTTTGTTTGCACTCATAATGAAAACATTAGGCTATAAAGTTAGGCTCAATCTAACAGTTGGTCAAAGTAACAGAGAGCTGAACACACACTTCAAGGGTTATCTACAGTGCCTTGCGAAAGTATTCAGCCCCTTGAACTTTGCGACCTTCTGCCACATTTCAGGCTTCAAACATAAAGATATAAAACTGTATTTTTTTGTGAAGAATCAACAACAAGTGGGACACAATCATGAAGTGGAAGGACATTTATTGGATATTTCAAACTTTTTTAACAAATCAAAAACTGAAAAATTGGGCGTGCTTGGGATCATTGTCATGCTGAAAGACCCAGCCACATT